>NC_044396.1:7878787-8181818 GCF_006542625.1 Nomascus leucogenys
TATGGAAACTTTGAACTTCAAAGTACTTGAATTTAATTTAATCTACAGTAAAGATTGTTGATAGCCACAATCTGAGATTGATATGTATCAGATTGAACTTGAAAGTACTTTTAAGAAGCACCTGTGGGAATGCAAGTTGATTTTATTATCAACCCAGTTTTATTTTCCTCAAAAGAGATCATGCAATATACTTCTTTCATGTTAGCCACTGAGCCTAGATTGGCACAAGAATTAGTAAACATAATATATACTTTTTCACTGATTGATTGATTTTTTATTTATACATAAGATATGTTTTACTATTTATACATAGTTTCAGGATACATGTGATCATTTAATACATTCACATAATTTTTAAAGATCAAATCAGCATACTTGGGATATCCAACATCTTAAATATTTGTCTTTTCTCTATGATAGAAACATTCAAATTATTCTCTTCAGCTATTTTGAAATGCACAATACATTATTGTAAACTATAGTCACCCTACTCATCTATCTAATTCTAGGTCTTGTTTCTTCTATCAAACCTTATATCTGTACCCACTAATCAACTTCTCTTCATCCTTCCCGCTTTCCTCCTCTTCCCTGCCTCTGATAGCCGCCAATCTACTCTCTCTCTCTCTCATAAGATAAACTTTTTTTGCTTCCACATATGAGTGAGAACATGTAATATTTATCTATCTGTGCTTGGCTTATTTCACTTAACATAATGGCTTCAAGTTCCATCCAGATTGCCAGAAATGCCAAGATTTCATTCTTTTTTTATGATAATAAGATTCTATTTTGTATAGAAACCACATTTTCTTTATCCATTCATACGTTGATGGGCACTTAGGTTGATTCCATATTTTGGCTGTTGTGAATAGTGCTGCAATAAGCATGGGAGTGAATATGTCTTTTCAATCTATTGAGTTCCTTTCTTTTGGAGACATACCCAGTTGTGTAATTGCTGAATCATATGGCATTTCTATTCTTAGCGTTTTGAGGAACCTCCATACTGTTCTCCATAGTGGCCGTACTAATTTATATTCCCATGAACAGTGTACAAGTGTTCCCTTTCTCCACATGCTCACCAGCTGTTGCTATTGTTTGTCTTTTTGATAAAAGCCATTATAACTGGGGTGAGATGATATCTCATTGTGATTTTGATTTGCACGTCTCTGATGATTAGTAATGTTGAACATTTATTCATATACCTGTTAGTCATTTCTATTTCTTCTTTTCAGAAATATCTATTGAGATATTTTGCCCATTTTTAATTTGTATTATTTGGCTTTGCTGTTTTTGGTATTATTGGGTTGAGTTTCTTATATGTCTTGGTTACTAATCTCTTGTCAAATGGGTAGTTTGCAAATATTTTCTCCCATTCTGTAGGTTGTATTTTCATTTCACTGATTATTTGCTTTGCTTTGTAGAAGCTTTTTAGTTTAATGTAAACCCACTTGTCTATTTTTATTTTGGCTGCCTGTGCTTTTGAAGTTTTATGCAGAAAGTGTTTGCCCAGATCAATGTCCTGGAGTGTTTCCCCAATGTTCTCTTATAGTGGTTTCATAGTTTCAAGTATTACATTTAAGTCTTTAATCCATTTTTATTTCATTTTTATATATGGTGAGAGATAGGAGTCTAGTGTCATTCTTCTGCATATAGATATCCTGTTCCCTAGGACCATTTACTGAAGAAACTGTCTTTTCCCCCAATGTATATTCTTTGCCAAAGATTAAGTGGCTGTAAATGTGTGGATTTATATCCAGGTTCTTTATTATGTTCCACTACTTTATGTATCCGCTTTTCTACCAGTACCATGTTGATTTGGTTATTGTAGCTTTGTAGTAAATTTTGAAGTCAGCTAGTGTAATGACTCCAGTTTTGTTCTTTTTGCTCAGGATTGCTTTAGCTATTTAAGGTCTTTTGTGGCTCCATATAAATGTTATTATTTTTTCTATTTTTGTGAAGAATTTATTCAGGATTTTGATAGGAATTGCACTGGATCTGTAAATTACTTTGGGTAGTATTGCCATTTTAACAATATTAATTCTTCAAATTCATGAACATGAAATATTTCCTCATTTTTTTGTTTCCTCTTCAATTTCTTTCCTCAGTGTCTTATAGTTTTCCTTGTATAGATCTTTCACTTCTTTGGTTAAATTGATTCCTTGGTATTTTCTACCTTTGTAGCTATTGTAAATGGGATTGCCTTTTTGATTTCTTGTTCAGATTGTTTGCTGTTGACCTATATAAATGTTACTTATTTTTACTGTCGATTTTGTATTCTGGAATTTTACTGAATTTGTTTATCTAACAGTTTTTTGGTGGAGTCTTTAGGTTTATTTATGTATAAGATCATATTATCTGTGAACAAGGCTAATTTGATTTCTTCTTTGATAATTTTGATTACCTTTATTTGTTTGTCTTGCCTAATTGCTCTGGACAAGACTTCCAGTACTATGTTGAATAAAAGTACTGAAAGTAGGCATTGTTGTCTTGTTCATATCTTAGAGGAAATGCTGTAAATTTTTCCCAGTTCAGTGTGATGTTAGCTGTGAGTTTGTCATAAATGGTCTTTTTTGAGATATACTCTTTCTATATGTAGTTTGATGAGGGTTTTTTTTTATCACAAAGATATATTGAATTATATTGAATGCCTTTTCTGTATCTATTGAGCTGATCATAATGGTTTTTGTTCTTTGTTCCATTAATATGATGTAGCACATTTACTGACATGCTGACATGGAACCATCCTTGCATCCCTGGGATGAAGCCCACTTGATCATGGTGAATGTTCTTTTAGATTTGTTGTTGGATTTGGTTTGCTAGTATTTTGTTGAGGATTTTGGCATCCATATTAATCGATGATATTGGCTTGTAGTTTACTTTTTTGTTGCTTCCTTGTCTGGTTTTGGTATCAGGGCAATGTTGACCTCATGAATTGAGTTTGGAAATATTCTCTCCAACTTTTTTGAAGAGTTTGAGTAGAATTAGTACGTCTCTATAACTTTGGTAAAATTCATTAGTAAAGTCATTAGGTTCTAGGCTTTTCTTTGAGGGAGAATTTATATTACAGCTTCAACCTCGTTATTTGTTATTGCTTTATTGTGTTTTTCTATTTATTCATGGTTCAATCTTGGTTGGTTATGTGTGTCCAGAAATTTATCTATTTCTTCTATGTTTTCCAAATTATTGACATATAGTCGTTCATAATAGTCTTTAATGATTCTTTGTATGTCTGTTATCTCACTTGTATCTCTCTTTTCATTTCTGATTTTTATTTGTTTGGGTCTCTCTCTTTTTTATCTTAGTCTAACTAAAGGCTAGTCGACTTCGTTTATCTTTTCAAAATCCAGCCTTGAGTTTCATTGATCTTCTGTATTGTTTTTATCTAAGTTTCATTTATTTTAGCTCTTGTATTTATTATTTCTTTCTTTCTACTAACTTTGGGTTTGGTTTGTTCTTGCTTTTCTAATTCCTTTAGGTGCATCATTAGGTTATTTGAAGTCTTTCTACTTTGCTGATGTAGATGTTTATTGCTATAAACTTCCTTCTTATTACTTCTTTTGCTGTATCCTATAAATTTTGATATGCTATATTTCCATTTACATTTGTTTAAATAAATTTTTAAATTTTTCCTTAATTTCTTCATTGATCCTCTTATTTCTCAGGAGCATGTTATTTAATTTCTATGTGTTTGTGAAGTTTCTGAGGTTCATCTTGTCATTGATTTCTAGTTTTATTCCACTGTAGTCAGAAAAGACAGTTGATATGATTTCTACAATGATGAATCTGTTCAGACTTGTTTTGTGGTATAAGATGGTCTATTCTGGAGAACATTTTATGTGTTGATAAAAAACTTGTGTATTCTGCAGCAGTTGGGTGAAATGTTCTATAACTGTTAATTAAGCCTATGAGGTCTAGTGTGTTGTTTAATGCCAATGTTTCTTTGTTGATTTCCTGTCTAGATGATCTGTCCATTACTATTATTGAATTGCAGTCTATTTCTTTCTTTATATCTATTTATGTTTGCCACATATACTTTGGATCTCCTATGTTGGGTGCATAGATATTATATTCTCTTGCTGAATTAACCACTGTATCATTATATAGTAACTTTCTTTGTCTCTTTTTACAGTTTTTGATTTGTAGTCTTTTGTCTAAGTATAGCTTCTCTTGTTCATTTTCTTTTCGTTTCCAGTTGCATGAAATATCTTTCTCTATTTCTTCACATTCAATCCGTGTACATCTTTATAGGTGAAGTGGGTTTCTTGTATGTACCATACAGTTGGGTCTTGTTTCTTTTTCCATTCAGTCACTCTATGCTTTTCATTTGGATAATTGAGTTTGTATTTGGTGTTATTATTGATAAGTAAGGACTTACTACTGCCATTTTGTTGTTTTCTGATTGTTTTGGAACTCCTGTCTTCCTTTTTTACTGTCTTCCTTTGTGGTTAGGTAAGTTTCTCTGGTAGTATGTTTTAATTCATTGCTTTTTTTGTGTGAGTCTGTTATAGATTTTTGCATTGTGGTTACCATGAGGCTTACAAAAACACTTTATAGATATAGCAAGTTATTTTAAAGAGATGACAACTCATCTCAGATCACAAAGCAAAGAGTAGGAACAAAGAAAAAATAAAAAAATCCATACTTTACCTCTATCTCTCCTACATTTTGACTTTTAGTTATTTCAATTTACTTAATTTTATTTTACCTATCTATTTACAGGTTGCCGTATCTATTATTGTTTTTGACAGATTTGTCTTTGGGCCTTCTATGCAAAAAATTAATTGATTGCACCCCGCAATTACAGTATTACAGTATTCTGGATTTTCCCATGTCTTTAATTTTACCAGTGGGTTTTATACCATTTTTTATACTTTTTTTTTTTTCAGGTTAAATAACTCCCTTTAGTGTTTCTTGTAAGGCAGATCTAGTGGTGATGAATTGTCTCAGCTTTTGTTTGTCTGGGAAAGACTATCTCTCCTTTATATTTGGAAGGATAACTTTGTTGAATACAGTATTCTTGAATGGCAGCTTTTTTTTCTTTTGGCAATTTGAACATATTATTTTACTCCTTGCTAGCTTGTACAGTTCTGTTGAGAAGACAAATTGGAGCTCTTATATGTCATATGCTTCTTTTCTTTTGCTGCTTTTAGGATCCTTTCCTGTCCTTCACCTTTGAGATTTTGATTATTATATGCCTTGGAGTAGCTTTATTTGAGTCAAATCTGTTTGGTGTTCTCTGATCATCCTGTACCTAGATATTTATGTGATTCTCAAGCTTTGGAAAAAATTTGTTTTTGTTATTATTTCTTTGAATAAGCTTTCTAATTCTTGCTCTTGCTCAACTCTCTTTTGAACACCAATAACTCTTAGATTTGGTCTCTTGAGATCATTTCTATATCTCATAGGCAGTCTTTGTTTCTTTTTATTCTTTTTACTTTTTTCTCTTATGACTACATATTTTCAAATAGCTTGTCTTTGAGATCACTAATTTTTCCCTCTGTTTGATCCATTCTGCTGTTGAGAGCTTCTAATAATTTTTTTAGTTCAGGAAATATATTTCTCAATTCCAAGGTTTCTGTTTGATTTTTTAAATTATTATCTTAATCTTTTTGTTAACTTTCCTTGATTAATTTCTGAATTGCTTTCTCTGTTATCTTGAAGATCTCTGAGTTTTCTTAAAACTGTAGTTTTGAATTTTTGACCAGAGTAGCTCACATATCACCATGTCATTAGGGTCAGGCACTGGTTCTCTGCTGTTTGTGGAAATCATGGTTTTCTGCTTGCTCTTGTTTCTTTTTTTCTTTCTTTCTTTTTTTTTTTTTTTTTTTTTTGAGATGGAGTTTCACTCTGTCACCCAGGCTGGCGTGCAGTCGTGTGATCTCGGCTCACTGCAAGCTCCACCTCTAGAGTTCATGCCATTCTCCTGCCTCAGCCTCCCGAGTAGCTGGGACTACAGGCGCCCGCCACCGTGCCTGGCTAATTTTTTATATTTTTGGTAGAGACGGGGTTTCACTGTGGTCTCGATCTCCTGACCTCGTGATCCGCCCGCTCGGCCTCCCAAAGGGCTGGGATTACAGGCGTTTGCCACCGCGCCCGGCCTCTGCTTGCTCTTGTTTCTTGTGGATGTATGTCTATGTCTTTGCATTGAAAGATTATTTATTCCAGTCTTCTTTGTCAGTTTTTTTTAAATTTAATTTTTACTGAATATATTTGCTTAGAGGTTCTTTATTGCTAGGTCAGTGCCTTCTTTTTCATGCTAAGTGGTGTCTTAAGCTCAGGTTTGCCATGGATGTAGTGAACCATCACTGTACCATCCTTTCCAAATCGAGGAGGTCCTAAAAGGTGTTTTCTGGCAGTGTGGAAAGCCTGGCTGGGATTTTGTGCCCAGGGAACAGGTACAACATACCTCCTACAGAGCGGTGCTACTGAACAGCCACTCTGATTCGACATCTCTTTTGGCCAACTTATAAAGCAGTGTTTCCAGAGCTTGAGATGGGTATCCTGACTCCTCCCTTTGTCTCTGCCTGTCCTTTAAGATATTTTTACCTTGAGAAACTTGTGTTGCTTACTCTGGGTTAAGGCAGGAACAGGTCTCCTGCTAGGGAACCCAAAACGGTGGGGAAGCTGGTTGTTCACTTCCGTTTCACTTTTTCCAGACTAGGAACTCTAAATTGTGGGAAAATTTTCTATGCACTTGGGGTTGGGCAGAATGGGGTCAGGGGAAGCTGTGGATGTCGAGGTTTGATTTTCTTACCACCTGCTAAGAGAATTTTTAATTCCTCTGTGGTGCTGGGAACTATTTCATCTAAATATTTAAAATTTGGAATATTGCTGATGACAATCTCAGTGTTGTGTGTTTCTTTTTTGTTTGTTTGTTTCTGTTCGGGGGAGTGAAGTCTGCTTGCTTCTATGCCACCATTTTGAAATCAGAACCTATATTCTAAATCAAATTAGATATTTGGGGTACATCAGGCTAATGTATAAGCTACATATTAACCCAATGGTATGAAAACTTCAATTTTACTTATTTTTATTCAGACATCATGCTATGGAATAATTTTTTAATTGGCTTACTCATTTTAAAATACATCAGTCAGAAAGTCTTGCCTCATCACAAGCTAAAAGTTATGGAGACAGAGTGATTTTTTTACTTTCCTGATGAAGAAATAAATTACTAATTCAATCCTTTTCTGGTGATGCAGTTAACTGCCTGGGGTCTCAGTAGCTTCACTTCATTTAACATGAAGAAGTGTAAAACTGACACATAAAAGTTTTCTGGAGGAATCGCTCATTATTATTTTTTTCAAAATTTAGTAAAAGGTTTTAAACTAAATATAAGGCTGTTAAAAAAACAATGTTATTTTCTAAATAAACTACCTTATGTATTATTACAAAGGCTATAAATTAAAATTACATTTTCTTCTTTATAAACAATTTTTTGCAACTTTGAATTAATCAGGATATACACTTATCTTGTCATTATCAAATATTTTACATGATTAAATATTAATAAATTATGGGATTATTTAAATAAATTTTATTGTGCTATAATTCATATACAATAAACCGAATGCTCCCACTGAAAGTGAACAGTTTGGTGAGGCTTAACGAATGTTTATACCCTTATATCCACCATACCAGTTAAGATATGAAATATTTATTTATGTCCCTCGTGTTCCTTTTTGGGCAGTTAGTCCATCCTACCCCAGGTACAAGAGATCTGATTTCTATCCTTATAGAGTAGTATTGCCTGTTGTGGAATTTCATATAAGTGAACTCATATGGTGTATACACAGTTCTACATCAAAATCTGAAGGTTATTGGTTCCAAGAACCCTGTGGAAATCCCTTATATAAAATAGCATAACAGTTACATGTAACCTATGTACATCTTCCCATATATTTAAGTGACCTCTAGATTACTTACAATACCTAATCCAGTGTAAATGCTATATAAATTGTTATCCTGTATTTTTATTTGTATTAATCTATTGTTGTGTTCTTATTTGTTTTTTCTTTTTTTTTTCCCTGAATATTCTATTCATGGTTACTTGAACCCTCAAATGCAAAACCTGTGAATACAGAAGGTCAACTGTATCCCCTTTATCTGTGGCTTTGTGTGGTTTTACTTACCTGCAGCAAACTGTGGTCTGAAACATTTCCGAGGGAGAGGTTCCACATTCACATAATATTTATTAAAATATACTATTATAATTCTTCTATATTATCATTTATTATTGTTAATATCTTACTGTGCCAAGTTTATAAATTAAACTTTAATATAGATATGTATGGATAGGATTAACAGTATATGTAGTCATGTGTAGCTTAACAATGGGGATACATTCTGAGAAATGTTGTCCCTGTGTGAACCTCATGGAATGTACTTACACAACCTAGATGGGATGGCCTACCACATACCTGGGGTACAAGGTATAGTCTATTGCTCCTAGGCTAGAACCCTGTACAACATGTTACTCTACCGAATATTGTAGGCAGTTGTTACACAATGGTATCTGTGTATCTAAACATATCTGAACATAGAAAAGGTACTGTAAAAATACTGTGTAACAGATAAAAAAGGATACCCTAGTATAGAGCACCTACCATGAATGCAGCTTACAGGGCTGGAAGATTCTCTGGGTAAATCAAGGAGTGAATGGTGAGTGAATGTGAAAGCCTAGGACATTACTTCACACTCTTGTAGGCTTTATAAACACTGTATGGTTGGGATACAATAAATTGATGAAAATTTTCATTCTTTAATAATAAATTGATCGTAGCTTATTGTAACCTTTTTCCATTATACACTTAACATTTTTTAATATTTTGACTCTTGATGTAACACAGCTAAAAAAAGAACACTGTACAGCTGTATAAATTTTTTTTTTTTTTTTTTTTTTTTTTTTTTTTTTTTTTGAGACAGAGTCTCGCTCTGTCGCCCAGGCTGGAGTGCAGTGGCGCAATCTCGGCTCACTGCAAGCTCCACCTCCTGGGTTCACGCCATTCTCCTGCCTCAGCCTCTCGAGTAGCTGGGACTACAGGCGCCCGCCACCAAGCCCAGTTAATTTTTTGTATTTTTAGTAGAGACGGGGTTTCACCGTGGTCTCGATCTCCTGACCACGTGATCCACCCGCCTCGGCCTCCCAAAGTGCTGGGATTACAGGCGTGAGCCACCGCACCCGGCCCAAAAATATTTTTTATATCCTTGTTCTATAAGCTTTTCTCAATTTAAAGTTTTTAAATTTTTAAACATTTTTGTTAAAAACTAATACACAAACATACAATCAGCTAGGCCTACACATGGCCAGGATCATCATTATCACTGTCTTTCACTTCCACATCTTATCCCACTGGAAGGTCTTCAGGGACAGTAACACACATGTTGCTGTCATCTCTTACGATAACAAAGCCTTCTTCTGGATACCTCCTGAAAGACCTGCCTGAGGCTTTTTTGCTGTTAACTTTTTTAGTAAGTAGAAGGAGTACACTCTAAAATAACATTAAAAAGCAAAGCATAGTAAACACATAAACCAGTCACCTATTTATTATCATTATCAAGAATTATGTATTGTACATAATTGTATGTGCCAAACTTTTATAAGACTGGCAGTAGGTTTGTTTACACCAGCATCCCAGCAAGTCAGTGAGTAACGCATTGCACTACAATTTTATGTTGGTTGCATCATTAGGCAACAGAAATTTTTTCACTCTGTTATAAGCTTATGGGACCACCATCCCAGGGATATCCAATCTTTTGGCTTCCCTGAGCCATATTGGAAGAAGGAGGATTGTCTTGGGCCACACATAAAATACACTAACACTAACGATAGCTGATGAGCTAAAAAAAAAAAGCAAAAAAAAAAAAAAAACTCATAGTGTTTTAAGAAAGTTTATGAATTTATATTGAGCTGCGTTCAAAGCCCTCATGGGCTGCATGCTGGCTAAGTGCCATGGGTTGGACAAGCTTGAATATACAGTTTGTTCTTTATGAAATGTCGTTATATGGTGTAGGACTGTACTGCAGGGTTCAGTACTATCCATGGTTTCAGGCATTCACTAGGGATTTTGGAACATATCCCCAAAAGATGGAGGGTGAGGACAGGTACTGTACTTTTGGGCCCACAACTTCTTTCACTTGGGTTACTTCTGAGCTTCATTCATGTTATTTGTGTATCACAGCTTGTTCTTTCATATTGCTGACTGGCATCCTTTTTTATAAATATGCCACAATTTAGACATTTGGGTTTCCACTTTGTGGCTATTACTAATAAAGCTACTGTGAACATTCTTGTCTTAGTCATTTTGTTGTTATGGTTTTCTTTCTCTTGGGGAAATGCATACAGGTGTAATTTTGTTGAATCATACCATACATGCATGTTTAACATTAGACACCATCAAACTGTTTTTAAAGACGCGATAACATTGCAAACTGCCATGAGCAAATGTTTTCATCAGAGAGTTCCAGCTGTTTCACACCATCACCACTTCTTGGTATTGTTAATTTTTAGGCATTCTAATGGTAATGTAGTGGTAATCCCACTGTACTTTTTCCCCAATAATTGTAACTATTTCCCCTGATGATTAATGATGTTGAACTCCTTTTCATGGACATATTAACCATTTGTGTCTCTTGTGAAGTGTCTGTTTAATACTGTTGCACATTTTAATTGGATTTTATCTTTTTATTATTCAGTTGTGTTCTATATACATTCTGGGTGCAAGGTATTGGTTAGATTCCAGCCCCGGTTGGGTTCCCAAACAAATGCAGCCATACAAATGACCAGACCTACTTTAAAATAAAGTAGAATAACTGGCCATTTGAGTCCACCAAACTCATAACATCATGAGATAATAAATTGTTGCTTAAAAAGGTTTTTGTTGGGTATATGTTACAAGTAAATTACATATGTAATATACACTGTTAATATTTTATCTCAGCCCGTGTTTTGCCTTTATATCTTCTTAAAAGTGTCCTTTGAAGAGCAGAAGTTTTCATTTTACTATTTTTTACTCCTTTATGGTTAGTGTTTTGTGTGTCTGTGTGCTTGTGTCTAGATATTTGTGTTTCTCTCTGGGTGTATTTTCTGTTGAAGAAACTTTTGTCCTAAGGTTGCAAAGATTTTCTCCTCTTTTTTTTACTAGAAGATTTAATACTTCAGTTCTATATTTAGTTCTATTATTCATTTTGAGTTTAACTGTGTGTATGATGTGAGATAGGGTTTGATTTTCTCAGACTTTTCAAGACAGTTGTTCCAGTACTATTTGTTGAAAAGATTAATTCTTTCTCCACTGTATTGCCTTGAAACTTCTGTTGAAAATCAATAGCTATCATATATGCAGGTCTATTTCTGCATTTTCTATTCTAATCCATTTATCTATATGTCTCTACTTAAGTCAACTTTACATTGTCTTGATAATTTTAGCTTCATGTTAAGTATTAAATATCCCCCAAATTATTTATTTTTTCTTTTTCAAAATTGTTTTAATGATTCTAGGACTTTTGTATTTCCATATTAAAACATTATAGCCAACATTTCAGCTTTTACAAAGAACCTGCTGGATTTTTTACTAAAATTACATGATGTTTATAAATTATTTTGGAGGTGAATTGACATATTATTAATATTGAGTCTTCCTATCTATATACCAGGTATATGTCTCTATTTTATAGGCTTTCACTGAAAAGAAATTCCTCTTCATTTATTTACATTTTCAATACTTAATACTTTTTTAAATTTTACTCAACACTGTTTTGCAGTTTTCAGTCCATTTTTGGATCAAATTTGTGATTAAGTATTTTATGCTCTTAATGTGATTATAAGTAGTATTTTAATTTTGAAAATATATTTCTATTGTCCATTTCCATTGGAGTTCTAAAACTGATCAGAATTTGTCACTGTTTTTCTAAAAAAATTTGAATTGTTTTCTTCATTTACTAAAACTCTAAGGTACTTTAATGAACTAAGACATTTTGCCCTATGCAATCTGGCTCCTGCTGTCCTACTGACCTCTTTGCTCCTCATTTACTCTGCACCAGACACGCTGGCCTCCTTTCTCTTATTTAAGCATGCCAAGGACTCTTCCACTCCAGGGACTTGCTCTTATTTCTTCCTTGAAATATACCCCTTCCTCTATTCACACAGGATGCTCAATTTCTGTAAGACCTTTCCCAATTATAGTATATAAAATGGTAGCACTCACACTTGCATGCTCCAGGAGCTGCCTGTCCCCTTACTCTGGCTTGATTTTGTTTTGCAATATTTTATACCATCTCACACTCTCTGCATTTACTTGATTATTTTTACATTTCCTGCCACTCCCACTATAAGCTCATGAGAGAAGGAACTTTGTTTTGTTCACTGTGTTGTAGTTGGCTCTCAATAAGTACTAGAATGAATGGGCTTCATGGACCAACAAAGAGAATGATTTTAGTGATAGAAGCAAAAATCAGACTGCTTTAGGGTGCAGAATGGCAAGGCAGTAGAGGAAATGATGGTTAGCGAGGAGTTCTCTTTGGAGGGGCTTGTTTGATGAGAGTACCTGGATAAAGTGGCAGCCGCTTGGCGAGATAATAGAATAGGAAGTTTGTTGCTGCTTAATGCTTTAACTATAGAAGAGACTAAACATATTTATTTAAGAAGCCCAGCAATTTCTCTCAATAAAACTAAATTGAATTATCCTAAGTGTCCAAATAAATGGGGAATTTTCACGCAAGTTGGACCAGTGGTCCATAGAGTTATGGACTCCATAACTCTAATATCCAATTCTTGTCATTCTTCTTTCCATTAAAGCTTACTCATCTCTGCTGTCCTGGTGTGGGGGATGGGAGGGTCAGTGCTTCCACTTTTACCCTGGTCCATAATCATTAATTCATTATCACCAACTGAGACCAGGATAGTCAGCATAGTAGAGCCATGGTTCTCAAACATATTTAGGGACAGGGCAAGCTCAAAAGCTTAGAATCAGGACAATCCATGATGGTATCTCCATTCTTTCTTTGACTAGTCATGCTCCTTAATTCTCTGGGCCCATGTCCCACATCTATAAATGGGGGGATAATAAAGCCTTCTCCATAGAGCTATTAAGAAAATTGTTAGAAAATAGAGATAAAGCATAAAATTTCTAGTGCTTAATAGAAATTCTTTAATTGGTCTCCACGTATATAACATTTTTAAGGTGAACATTAAATTCTGATACATGAAGTTCTATCATTCAAATTTTGACAACACAAATTATTTATTTAATTATCTAAGTTACTTAAATGCTTAATTTCTTTGAAATGTTTAATATGACTAACTTTGCAAACTGAAGCATAATATAAAATTGAAACCAATGTTTCCATAAAGAAAGTAACCTTCTGAATTCAGCAGAAGCTGAAGTTTGGGATTAATATTCTTTTTTCAAAAAATATTTTATTTACTTTGTTGCCTGTTAATAACACTAACATATAAGCAGGAAGAGGTACCAAAAGTTTTAAGATAAGCTTTAAGGTCAAGAGAACTTAAACTATAGAAAACCCTATTCATCACATAATTTAATTGTCACTTTAGAATAGATGTTATTTATTTTTTAGTAGTCCACCATGAAGACACCAGGGCATTGCAGCAGCTTGGCTCAGTCATTTTCTCTTTGGTTTTTTAACTTTTTTTTTTTATTATTTTTTATTGAGACAAGGCCTTACTCTGTTGCCCAGGCTAGAGTGCAGTGGCTTGATCTCGGCTCACTGCAACCTCTGCTGCCCTGCCTCAGCCTCCCGAGTAGCTGGGATTACAGGCTCCTGCCACCGTGCCTGGCTAATTTTTGTATTTTTAGTAGAGACGGGGTTTCATCATCTTGGCCAGGCTGATCTTGAACTCCTGACTTCGTGATCCGCCCACCTTGGCCTCCCAAAGTGCTGGGATTGCAGGCGTGAGCCACAGCGTCCAGCCAGTCATTCTTATGTTCATATGTGCATCAGCATCAGCTGGAGGGTTTTTTAAAACAGAATCATCATCCTGACTCCCATAGCTTCTGATTCCATATGTCTGAAGTGGGAAGCACAGATTTTCATCTCTAACAAGTTTCCAAGCAATGAGGCTGATCTAGACCCAAGGAAATGGTTCTCAATCTTAGAGGCACAGTAAACTCACCTGCGGCAGTTTTGTTGTTTAAGTACAGATTCCTTCCCTATCTAAAACATAATCCCTGGGGGTAGTACATTGGGATCTATATATAATTTTTTAAAAACTGCCTAGATACTACCAATGATCACTGAAGGTTTAATGTTAGTGTTTTAAGACAGTGGAGCGCAAACTTGGCTACCTATAAAAATTAACTGGGAAGGTTTCAGAGCTACTGATGCCAGAGTCCTACACCCACAGTTTCTGATTAAAATTTTCTAGGGTATATCATGAGCAATAGAATTTTAAAAAGTAACCATTTGATTTTTAATTTTGAGAACTATTGCTCTCAATTTTTTTTTTTTTTTTTTTGAGACGGAGTCTTGCTCTTTCACCCAGGCTGGAGTGCAGTGGCGCGATCTCAGCTCACTGCAAGCTCCACCTCCCGGGTTCACGCCATTCTCCTGCCTCAGCCTCTCCGAGTAGCTGGGACTACAGGCACCCGCCACCACGCCTGGCCAATTTTTTGTATTTTTAGTAGAGACGGGGTTTCACCGTGGTCTCGATCTCCTGACCTCGTGATCCGCCCGCCTCGGCCTCCCAAAGTGCTGGGATTACAAGCGTGAGCCACCGCGCCCGGCCTGCTCTCAATTTTTAACTTATTCTTTCATATTAGCCTGTTTTCTTGCCATATGCCTATTTTTGATGGCCTATACATATTTATTTAAAAATCTATTGTGTGCAAGATGTTATGGTAAGTATAACATAAAATATAGATGGATATAGGTAAGAGGTTTTCCCCAAGTAGACCATAACCTAATTGAGGAAGTTAAGGGATACAGACATGAAGGTAACTAGAAATGTAGAGGTATCTGGAATTAACTCTGAATGAAAAGATTAGAAAATGCTTATAAGTAAATTTAATATCTCTATCCTGGCTAACTGAAGCTTTGAGGTTACCTGTTTTCTAGACTTGAAGTATATAAAATTGAAAGTATGAGATACCAATAACATAAAAATTATTAATTAGACATTGAAATCTATTAAAAGATACAGAATTAGTTTTAATAATAGTAATTTTGATAACATAGTTTTTCTTCCAATGAAATCCATAGTTGAAAGAGAGTTTCTTTTTATTAGTACATAATAATTGTACATATTTATGGGGGTACATGTGATACTTTGATATAAGAATATAATGTGTAATGATCAAATCTGGGTAATTGGGATATATGTCACCTCAAACATTTATCATTTCTGGTTTTTGAGACCATTCCAAATCTTCTCATTTAGCTATTTTTAATTATACAATAAATTATTGCTAATTATAGTACCCCTATTGTGGTATCAAACAGTAGAATATAGTCCTTCTATCTAACTGTATTTTTGTACCCATTAACCAACCAGACTTTATCCTTCCCTTCTCTAATACACTTCCCAGCCTCTGATAACCACTGTTCTATTCATTCTATTCACTACCTCTATGAGCTCATTGATCTTTTTTTTTTTAGCTTCAGCAAATGAATGAGAACATGTGCTATTTGTCTTTCTGGGCCTGGCCTCTTTTATTTAATATAATGTCCTCTAGTTCTCTCCATGTTGCTGTAAATGACAGGATCGCATTCTGTTTCTATGGCTGAATAATATTCCATTGCATGTGGTTATATATGTGTGTGTACACACACACACGCATGTGTATATCCATTGATCTATTAATGGAACTTGGATTGATTCAATACCTTGGCTATTATGAAGAGTGCTGCAGTGAACATGAGATAAAATGCGGATATCTTTTTGATTACTGATTTCCCTTCTTTTGGATATATACCCAGCAGTGAGATTGCTGGATCATATGGTATTCTATTTTTAGTGTTTTGAGAAATGTTCATACTGTTTTCCATAGTGGCTGCACTAATTTACATTTCTACTAACCATGTATAAGAGTCTCCATTTTTCTGCATCCTTGCTAGGATTTGTTATTTTCTGTCTTTTTGATAATAGCCATTTTAACTGGGATGAGATGATATTTCGCTGCAGTTTTGATTTGCATTTCCCTAATCATTAGTGATGTTGAGCATTTTTTCATATACCTGTTGGCCATTTGTATGTCTTCTCTGGAGAAATGTTTATTCAGATTTTTTACCCACTGTGTGATCAGATTATTTGTTTCTTTGTTGTTGAGTTGTTTGAGTTCTTTATATATTCTGGTTACTAATCCCTTGTCAGATGGGTAGTTTTCAAATATTCTGTAGGCTGTATCTTCATTTTGTTGACTGTTTTCTTTGCTGTGCAGAAGCTTTTTGGCTTGATGTAATTACATTTTAAAATGTTTGTTTTGGTTGTGCTTTTGAGGTCTCACACAGAAAATCTTTGCTCAGACCAATGTCCTGGAGTATTTCCCTAATGCTTCCTTGTAGCAGTTTCATAGTTTCAAGTATTACATTTAGGTCTTCAATCCGTTTTGATTTTATTTTTGTATATAATGAGAGATCAGGGTCCAGTTTTATTCATCTGCACATGCATATTCAATTTTCCTAGTACAATTTATTGAACAGATTGTCATTTCCCCAAATGTATGTTATTGGCACCTTTGTCAAAAATGAGTTGCCTGTAAATGTGTGGATTTATTTCTGGGTTCTGTATTATGTTCCATCAGTTTATACATTTGACTTTATGCCAGTACCATGCTGTTTTGGTTACTCTAATTTTGTAATATACTTTCAAGTCAGGTAATACGATGGCTCCAGCTTTGTTCTACTTGCTCAGGATGCTTTGAAAAGACTATTTTTGAAAAGTGTGCAAAACAGTACTTATCTTCATTGTATTGAGATAGAGAGAGATAAAGTTTTTTTCTTTTGCATACTGAGTAGTAAAGCTTGCCTTGCATTTTAGTCCTCTTTAAAGAGTTTTATGTTTCAAGCAAAATTCATTAATTTTCAGAATAGTAATTTGTATTTTGTCCTACAGCATGGTCAACATGACTCCCCATAATTTGGAGTGAAATTATCTCATTTAGTCAGAGTTTGTGCTAATAAATTGATCTAATTAGTTTTTTCCCTATATAAACTAGCTAGGTTTGCTTTGTTTACTATCCCAAATTGTACTCCAGTGGCCATTTTGAAGTTGTATTACATTTTTACACAAGGATGTCTTGACAAGGAAATGTGGATGTATTAGTGAAATTTACAAACTTTATTCCAAATAACAAATGTGCTTATGCTTTATTGTTGATGAAACAGTTATGTCATCTTCAAGTGTTAATTTTATGTAGTTTACTATCAGCCTTGTCTGCCTCTTCCTGTGGTGACTTTTTGTAGGCACATGATGATGTGAAGCTCATCTAGGTGATTTACATGCCAGCTGATGACACCTCTGTGTTCTATGTTCTATTTAAGGCTGCAGTAAAAAAACTGTTGTGAGAGCTTTGTCTCTTGAGAAATGCCATGACCTATTTACTTTAGAAAGCACAGGTCCTACGATTTCTAGTAGGTCGGTGGATTTAAAACTTAGAAAAACTCTCTGTCCTGTTATAAATTCCTTAAATTGTACATCTAAATACTATTTTAGAATGTAGCGGAATCCCATGGAGTCTCTGTTCTTCCCCTTCCCTAGTCATGCAGTTGCCCTCCCTTAGGACACCTGCTATTCTTCTATTTTGTATTCACCTAGAGACAATGGGCATATACAAGTATTTATAATAAAATATAAATCTATATATTTTTGCATTTCTATAACACAAAAGGTGGCGTATTATACACAGTTTTGTGTCTTTTTCCCTCTAATAATATATTTTCATTTATTTCTATATTAATATGCAAAGAACTTCCTCATTTTTGTTTATAGCTGCATTGTATTGCATTCGCTGGGCATAATTTCAGTAATCAGTCCTCAGTTGGTGAGTACTTAGGTTGCTTCTGCTTTGCTATTAGAAATATTCTCTGTCATGAATATACTTGTATGTTATTTGAATGTGATAAAATTCATATCTGTAGGTTAAGTCCTAATAGCTAGGAAATGCTAGTTCAAAAGGATGGTGAGTTTTACATTTTGATACATACTGCCAAATTGCATTTCATCTAGGTTTCAACAATTTTCGCTACTATCATTTAAGTACAAGAAGATCTGTTTGTTTTCTGTCCACTTACCAAGGCAGTATGTTACCAAATTCTTAATCTTTGTCAAATTGATAAAGTAAAAAATGTAATCTCAGTATGATTTTATTTTGCATTTCTCTGGTTATGAGCAAAACATCATGTTTTCTACTCTTGAACCATTTGCCCATTTTTCTGTTAGTTGGTTGGTTTTTCTTATTACTTTGAAAGGTCAATTTATATATTAGGAAAATTTGTTATTTTTTACAACACGAATTTTATATTTTCTCAAGTTGTCGTTTGGCTTTGTTTTTTTTTCCATGCACAGATTGTTGATTTTTACGTGGTCAACTTTATCAATATTTTCCCTTATGTTTAAGCCCTGGCTTTTCTCCATTGGACACAGCATGCCTTATGGTTTAAACTGGTCTTGCCTCAATCCCACGTCATGTTACAGCTATTTATAGTTGGAAGATTAGATGCTTGTAAATTGATACCACGGAAGTTCTTAGAAATCCGCTTTACTTCTTAAATCCTTTAAGATTTTTCTCTAACTTTATTTCAGCCTTAAAGATTGTTTTCAAAAAGGAAAGAAAAACTTTAACCTAATTCTGATAGTATTTAAGTAAACTTGAATTTAATGAGGATTAAATAATCTTAAAACATATTTGTCCATCATAACTAGCATTCAAAATGTTGACTTTTTCTTTCCCTCTGGGTTGTATTTAACTACATGCAGCCAACCAATTTCTTTTTGGTGGTATTATAAGAAGATATATCTGTCAGGTAAAATTTTGAAAAGACTCCATGAAGGAGTCAACAAATATCACTTAAATTTGTGAATTTTCTTACAGCATCAAAGTAGATTTTTTGTTTGTTTCTGATATTTTATTTAAGATGTTATATCAAAATAAGTAATGTTAACCCCCCAAACAGAGAGAATTGATTAACTATTCACTTCAGGCTATTTATATAAAGATAAGAACTTTGCTGTAACTTTTATTCTTTGTGAAAGTAAAACAATATCATGAAGCTCATTTTTATGACCAGAAGTGAAAGAAGATAGACTTTAGAAGCAGAGTCACTGTCCTGTAACTGAAGATGAGACAAGAATTGATATTTGAAGTGTCTATGAGAAAACATGTACTGTATCTTGACACTTAAAGGAAGGGTTTTGACAATGATACCTGATATTATGATTTTGTTATCTGGATTGAAGTAAAGAATTCTTTATTGTCTATCTGACTTTATTTTTCCTTGCCAACATTTAAAAGCAGAGGAATTTTGCTCAATTTACCCAGGTGGATAAAGCTGAAAAAGATAAATGAATAGAATTTTTACTATCTAAGGTTTGTGGGCTCCTGTCTATAGGCATGTATAGAAAAGTTATTAAATAAAAAAGTGTCTTTTATCAAATAAAAAATAAAAGATACCAGATTAAATACAAATTCTAAATAAACAAGTTCAGTGGGTCTTTGTGGGCCTCGCTGACAAAAATTTGACCAGATCAACCTTCTGAATTAACTGTTCTTGCAAAAAACACTTGCATTTGAAACTCTATGCAGTCTTCGAAGCCAGGCCTTACTCCTAACTTAAGACAATGTAGGCAAAGGCAGGTGAGCTTGTCCACTGACTTACTGCCTGACCTTGAACAAGTCATGCCACTGATTGTAACTCTGGCCACTTGCAGACTTGAAACAAAGAGACACTATATTCATTCTATTTGGAGGAGGATGTTACATAGCCAGCTCTTAAAACTACTGAAAGATTGATTTAATTTTCTTAGCACAAATTTCTGGCCCTATGGCGTGTACCTGCTGACAGAGTACACTTATATTTGTCAATTTTCTGTGAGTGTGTGTGTCTTCTGTTTGTGGAGACAACATACTTCACTGTATTTAAATTTGTTAAGTTTTCCTGATATGTTGATATTTAGGATGCTGTGAATAAAAAAAGGTAATTCTCCTCTGCCTTAACAAAATCTGAATGTCAATTTTTTTTAAAATCCCCTTTGTTAAAAATTATTTTGTTTAAACATCATTCATTAACTCTGTGTAATTGATATACCTTAACACTTTATTTGCTACTCCAGCCACATTTTTTTTCCCAAGGAAGGATAAAAATGAATGAATATTCACACTTAACTTTTAGCTTCAGGCTAAAATGTATTATGCACTGTATTTTGGTTTTTAAAAATAATCACCTTGTCATAGTTCAATGGCAAAGTGAAGTCAACTCTGTCAATAGAGACAATTTCAGGGAGAAAAAACGCTCCTCACCCCCTTGAGTATCATTTCGTTTGAATGCTCCTGATTTTTTACCTGCTACTTTTTTTGGAACGCTCCATGGGACAATATAATGAAGTCTAAAATACCATGCACTGAAATCTCATCTTTGCTGACAGCACGTAGCTGACAAGTACTGATGTTCTCATACATTGTCCCTATTTGAACACTATATCTTATGTACGTAGAATGCATGTCTAGAAGTTTCCTTTTAAATTCCACAAGCACAGAAAAACCTGGATCCCCATATGTCTAACAATGTATTGCATGAATATATTAACACCATCACAACACCAACTGCTTTCATTGTTTTGCTGTAAATGGAATCACAGACAGTATATACATCACTCAAAATGTATTTTTCAACATACCCTAGAGGAAAGCAAAAGCATTGATTAAAAAATATTAAGATAAAAAATTAAAACAAAACTAGTAGACATCATCTATCATAGATCTTGGCAGTTGGATACAACTGACATGATTTCATGTAAAGGTAACAGGGTTGCAGAACAAATTTGGGTTCTATTCTTTTAAAATTTGCTCTCAAAGAAAGATAAAAAAAGGTCGCCATAATTTAGTATTGATATTTTAGAGGCTAAGCACATTTTAATTTCCCTCTGTCTGAAACAGATTGAATAAATTAAGATTATCTTTGATCATGTGAATATAATTAACCTAGGTTTTTCCTTTATTGCTTTATTTTTTGCCCTGGTCCTTGTGCCCTGTGTGAAGCACATGAGCTCATGTGCTTGGGATGGCCATGGCCACTGTCCACTAAGCATGCCCAGCCTCCTCCTACCCACAGCATGTTCTGAGGTCATGTGAGATTTGTAAAGACTTTGAGGCTTTCAGAAGAAAAGCTCAATGTGAATTCAAGTGGCAGTCACTGCCAAGACTTAAATATACTGCATCTAAGAAAATCTTTGGTTTGATACTCTTTTCTTAAGTTTCAGGAGAAAAAGTTGAGAAAATTCATATTATGACAGGAGGCCAAAAGCCAACAGTAGTTCAAAATAGTTGATCCAAGAAAGAAATTGTATTGAGCTATGGTAAATGAGCAAAGTAAGAATAACTTCAGTGAATTTTGTAAAGGTCAAAGACAGCTTTGTAGACAAAAGTCCCAAACTGCCTGTGTTCTGCAGCTCCTGGTGAAGTTTTTTCTTGTAGAATTCTGTATATGTGGACCTACTTTTTTAGGAGATTGTAATAAAAGCCACCAAAGCAATTTTGGACCACTGCACAAATTAGTAAGTATATGTATTTTATATATTTTATATATATATATATACACATACACACTATATATATGCACACTATACACTATATAGATACACATTATATATATATGCACTACATTTTTATGAAGCAAAATTACATTATATATAATTTTTTCCATATATAATATATGTATATAATTTTTCTAAATATATATTATATATATATTTAGAGAGAGAGAGATCTCTGTAAATGCCAAATAAATACACAACGTGAGGGGCATTATGTTGGTTCTGATTACTTTTAAATTTCATTTACAAACTCATAAACTTTTTAGACAGAGTGAGGAAGATATGTAGATAGTATGATATTGTCAATGTGAGAGAGACGAATGAATTAAGAATATTTTCGTCCTGGTTTAAAATGGCCATCAGTTATATATTACTTAACAACATCCAGTTAGGTGGTCAATTATAGACTGCTCATTTCTTCACATCATGTACTCTTTTTCTTCCAATATAGTTTATTATCATAAGAAACTCTGTGCTATTTGAGAACAAAGGAGGTGAAAATTATATTTCAGAATATTCTTTGAGTACCCATTCCCTCCTACCTCCTCAACTCTCCTTATGAAGCTTTTTGGGTATGTCTCTGTCATGGCACCAACAACACTGATTGGAATTGTGTGTTTAGAAACCTTTCTCCTAGAGGACAAAGACTACTTCTAATGCAGTGTTTGGGAATTAAGTAAGTTCTATTGAATTGAACTGAGTGTTGTCCTTATGCTCAAGAAATATCACAAGAAGCCATTCTCAACAGGAAGATTATGAAACTTAAGTAGAGGTTTAGGAGAGCAGGCATTGACATTCCTTAAACTATTAGGTAAGCATGGTCTGCATTAATAAATGTGTATCATGAAAACATAATAATGTAACTACTGCTGAGGCCACATTTGGAGTAATACTTCTATTTCTAAGCAATACATTTTGGAAAATTGTTAGTGTACAGTGTAACTGGAGAAAGAATCCAAGAAGCTAGAAAAGCTCAACCTGCAGAAGGCTTTGTGGAACAGTATCTTTATTTCTATTTGGTCAGTGTTTTTCTTTCTTTCTTTCTCTTTCTTTCTTTCTTTCTTTCTTTCTTTCTTTCTTTCCTTTCTTTCTTTCTCTTTCTTTTTCTTTCTTTCTTTCTTCCCTTCCTTCCTTCCTTTCTTCCTTCCTTCCTTCCTCCCTCCCTCCCTCCCTCTCTCCATTTTCTTTCTTTCTTTCTTCTTTCTTTCTTTCTTTCTTTCTTTCTTTCTTTCTTTCTTTCTTTCTTTCCTTCGTTCCTTCCTCCCTCCCTCCCTCCCTCCCTCTCTTCTTTTCTTTTCTTTTTTCTTTCTCTTTCTTTCTTTCTTTCCTTTTCTTCTTTTTCCTTTCTTTTCCTTTCTTTTTTTCTCTTTCTCTCCCTTTCTTTACTTTCTTTTTCTTTTTCTTTGTTTTCTCTTTCTTTCTTTCTTCTTTCTTTCTCTCTCCCTTTCTTTTCTTTCTTTCTCTCTCTTTCTTTCTTTCCTTTTCTTCTTTCTTTCTCCCTTCCCTTCCCTTCCCTTCCCTTCCCTTCCCTTCCCATCCCTTCCCTTCCCTTCCCTTCCCATCCCTTCCCTTCCCTTCCCTTCTTCCCTTCCCTTTCCATCCCTTCCCTTCCCTTCCCTTCTTTTTCTTTTCCCCTTTTTTTTTTTTTTTTTGGACAAAGTTTCGCTCTGTCCACCAGGCTGGAATGTAGAGGCACAATCTCGGCTCACTGTAGCTCCAAACTCCTGGGCTCAAGCAATCCTTCCACACCACCCTCTTGACTACAGGCATGTGCCACCACATCCGGTTAATTTTTATATTTTTTGTAGACATAAGGTTTCACCATGTTGCCCAGGCTGATCTCAAACTCCTGGCCTCAAGCATTCTTCCCATCTGACCTCCCATAGTGCTGGGATTATAGGTGTGAGCCACATGCCTGGCTTGGTCAGTTTTTTACGGAGCAAAATTACATTTTTATGACCCTAGAGAAAAGAATTAAGAGTGGTTATAGTTAAATAGAAGCACATTGGTCTGTACATAAGAAATAAAAGTTTTTATTTTTTAGTGTTCTCAGTTTTAAATAAAAATAAATATAAAATTCCATCTGCCATTATCATTTATTAATGTAACAATGTCTTCACAGAAGACAATAAAATAGACATAATCTCATTTTAAAGATGTTTCCTTTCATATTAATAAATTTAACTGTAAGAAAATCTCAGGACATCATCCTTATTTTTTTTCAATTTGATCTAAGGACTACATTTGGGAGCTGTTTGCCCTAATTACATTACTTTCTTCTCTCTCTGAGTCTTTAATTCCGTGAATTCAACACAAGATCAAAAGAAACTGATACTAATGGTTTTAAATTAAAAAAATATTTAAGGTATTTGTAGTTTGAAATTGTCTTTAGTCCCTTATTAATGGCTAAACAAAACATTATTCTCCTAGAACTGAAAGAGAAATGTAGGGTCTTTAGTCCCTTATTAATGGCTAAGCAAAACATTATTCTCCTAGAACTGAAAGAGAAAAACAGATATCACTTGCTTAAAGCTCTGGACCATGCATCAGGATGTTTCTTCTCTCTGTATTAGGCTCTATTTAGGTGTCAGTGCAAATAATTTGGTAAAATGGACTTTTCTGCATTCTCATTTTCTCTTCAGTCTTTCAGTGGGCATGAACTGGAATGGTAGGCCATCATTTATACAGGAGAATTAGTAAACTCTAGATAAATGCTTTAAAGTCTTAAGAATTGAAGAATGTAGTCAGTATTTTTCAAATATCCAAAAGCCATTTTCAGCTTCAGAAAGAAGTGCGAAGCTACACAGAGAGTTAATGTCTTCTTCCACTGGAGAGAAGCTACTGCTATATACAACAGTAACTAAAAGAAAATTTATTTAATTTATTATTTAAATTTACAGAAGTGCATCCACAGACCAGACCTCAGTGTAACACAGAGTATATATTTCATTTCAGTAAAGAAAGATTAAACTGAATCAATATTTGAAGGACCCAGGCACAGTATGAAGGTCAACAGACTCCGGATCATTCGATCTACCCTGCATATTTGTATATTTGTGTGAATGTGTGAGTATGTGTGCAGTACTCATTGACTTGTGTATTTTAAAGGGACACTTTTAGAGGTGTTATAATCTGACTACCTAAGCCTGTCTCTGAAATGCCATGAGTAATCAATCCCTAGTTCCCTCCTCTGTCATCCACGTGTAGCCTGCTTGTTGCTTAAAGCAAATGCATTAATTTTAGGGCCTTGTTCTTTACTTTATGGACCAAATAATTTTTATGTTCAAAACAAGTCATTTAATTCTGGGTTGCAGTTTAATGTGGTTTATTGGAATATTGTAAATAAGGTTTGATGTTTCTTTAAAATCTTCCTTTAGGAGAGTGCATGCCACTTTCTTTTTTCACATTTCCATGAAGTTCTAGGAATTTAAATAGCAGCTATATCAATCAATAATCTTGTTTAACCATCCCAAACTCTTGGTTTCTATTATGTACTCGGTCTAATCCTGTTTTTATGTGCATAGTAAGATATAATTTCTCACTGGGTCATCACAAAAGCAACACAATAAATCCAGCAGAGAAAGATAATCAGTGTTAATAGAGGATCATCCCAAAGCTATCATGATTTGAACTCCTTGCCAAGTTAAGTAGAAGGATATGGTACAAAATGAGTCTTCTTTAAGGAGAGATGTTCTTAGATCCAACTTAGGTTTATTAAGTTCAAGATCAGTCCTAGATCATGGTACTCTTTTTTTAGGTCTTTATTTTTGTGTTTGTTTTTCCCTTCTGTTTTTTTTTTTTTTTTTTTCTGAAAACCTACCATATTTTCGGCATTTTGCTTTGTTTTTGTTTTTGTTTTTCCTTAGATTCAGAATCAGTTATACCATAGCACTCAGAAGAGCAGTGCAAAATATCTAACTGCAGTTCCAGGACAAGATCAAAGCTGTCTATGTAAAAGTTAGTGAAAACCATGAGGTAGTTTGAAGGCAGCTTTCCAGGACTCTTTCATGATATGGCACTGGGGTTCCGAGATAGTCATTCAGAATGGGATTAGAACAATGAAATTGTCTCCAACTGGAGAGTGTGTGCACTTACTGTCATCTTTATCTTAAAACTCACTTTTTCATATTTGCTGAGGTGTAGCCAAGCTGTTGTTTGAAAACCAACCAAACTAATGTGTTAGACTCTTACTAACTAAAAAGCTCCGAAACACAATCATGTCTAGAATATAGTTTATTTCAAGGTCATTTCTGTGCATTATTTAGAATAAAAAAGAAATACTCTGATAAAATTGTTTAAAATGTCATTTTAAATTGATATTTGTTGAGAAGATTTTGGTATTCTGGACTTTTTAGCAGATCTATGTCACTTTCTCTTGAGTGTAGGACATTTTCCAAAATTTAAGGCATGATTTTTTATAGCAGATGCTAATCCATGTTTTCAAATAAGTATTTCAGAGAGTTTTTCTTTTTTATCCTTAATAATTTTCTTGCTCTTTTGACTCTAGACTCTAAATAGACTCTAACTCAATCAAAGAACCCGAGGCCATATAGACAAATGGACTATTAGGTCTGCAAAGGTAGAGGAGAATGGAAAATTGATTAAAAACATACAGAGGATTCACTTAGCAGATAAGGTGAAAAGTGAATTTAAGGCATTATCTGGAGGAGGTGCAAGAAAGCTATGCTTAAGGGTTGAGTAGGAGCATTCTTACAGTATTCTAGAAGAACTTTTGTTCTAATAAACCACACAAGAATCTATATGGAAGTGTCACTTCACTTGTACATAAAAATTAAAATCCCAAAGGCATTTATCTTATTTCCATTATCTCTAGATTATAATTTGATATGCTGGAAAATACATTAAATACAACTATTTTATTAGATTTTAACAATTTTAACTGATTTAGCAACTGCCTAATGTCTTCTCTCTTCCTAGGATAATCTTTTCTCAGGTGGAAATATTTGCGTGCATTATAATCTTTTATTTTACCTATAAAATCATTACCTTTTCTTTTACCTATAAAATTATTACCAGTGGCTGTTCATTTCTTTGGAGTTATGAATTCATTTAGAAGCCCAATCCATGGTTCAGTTCCTGCCCCAGATGCTCACATACACACACAATTTTGGAAACAATTCAATGGGCTTTGTTAAATCCTCAAAGTTTATCTGTGAATACAATATAAGATTGTAGGTTAGGTGCCAGTTTACCATGACTAAAGGAGGCTTTCTTTGTGCTTTGGAAGTAAAAAATAGCCAACAAGGCACTCAATCCTGGCTGTAGTCTTTAGAAATGATGTAACTTATGGGTCTGTAATGAATGTTCAGAGTTTTTGGGGTTCCACCAACTTTGATTTTAATGCGAAACTTCTTTATTGCTACCCTTTGCTGCATTTATCTGAGAAGTAAGAATAATTATCAATGTACATTCCAAATGAAATTCAAGTTAATTTCTATTAGTGACAGGATGAGCAATATCATATGTAAACAAAAAAGACTATCTAATTAAAAGATTTCTGAAAGAGATTTCAATTTTCTAAATGTTAGTGCTCATACAAAATAATATGTCTCAATTGAGGCAGCTTACATCATTGCCAAGTTTCTGTCATTTGGCAGGTTGCTCCAACATTTAAATTCAAATATTCAACAAAAAGAACTCTACAGAAAAGGACATCTTTTTGAATAAATACAGTCTTACCTGACATTCACATATGAAGTAAACTATTGCCCCACCCCAGTTATCATTGGATGGCCAGTTAATCAGTCAATAAATATTGATTACTTACTATACCCTAGGCATTAAGGTATGGTGTATAATCTTTGTCTTAAATGGCTGTTTTCTACTGGAATGACAACTAAGATTTAATGTGATAATGTAATATCGGGGCAATATGAGACCAAATCTAGTCCCTCACCTAGGCTCAGGTTTTAGGGAAGATTTATTGACACGGTTATGTCTATATACAGATAAAAGGATGAATAGGACATAGGATGAAAAAGGCAAAGGTATTTGCAGAAATGAGAATGGGATTGGAAAAGCTGGTCTGGACTTTAAGAGAAATATATAACAGGTATGGAGTCCAGAAAGCTGAACATTTTGATTTCAAGAAAAAATATGAAATTACCACAGAGTTTTAGACAGAAGAATGACGTGAACTATTCTGAAGTTTAGCAACCTCATTCTGGCTGCCATAGAAAATAGAAAGTTAGATGCCATTTCAGAATTGCAGGAGAAAAATACTGATGCCCTGAGTAAAGGGTAACTAATGGACAAGAGTGGAATATTGAAGAAGAATTAATCAAAGTTAGTAGTTGAATGGTTTTGGAAGTAGATCAAAGAGTAAAACATTATTCTCTGATTTCTGTTTTATGTAACTTGATAAATGGTGCAACAGTTTACAATGAGAGACAGCAAAGAAGAGATGTTTTATGGAAAGATGAGATTATATTGAAATATGTTGATTTGGAGTTGAACGTGGAAAGTCCACAAAGAGATGCCTAGTTAATCATGAAATATATGAGTTTGCTGTTGTGGGTAAGGCCTGTACTCTCTCTATATAGGTATAGTGTTATTATTAATATATACATAGACATAGATAGGCTGGGCATGGTGGCTCATGCCTGTAATCCCAGCACTTTGGGAAGCTGAGGCGGGCAGATCACCTGAGGTCAGGAATTCAAGACCAGCCTGGCCAACATGGAAAAAACCCATCTCTATTAAAAATACAAAAAAATTAGCCAGGCATAGTGGCACATACCTGGAATCCCAGCCACTTAGGAGGCTGAGGCAAGATAATCACTTGAACCCAGGAAGCGGAGGTTGCAGTGAGCTGAGATCACACCACTGCACTCTAGCCTGGGCAACAGAGTAGGACTCTCTCTCTCTCTCTCAATATATATATATGTGTGTGTGTGTGTGCTTGTATACATATACATAGATAACTGAAGTGATAAAAAGGGATAAGATCCACCAGAAACAGCGGAGGGAAAGATGGACAGAGAAGGGAGGAAGGAGAAGGGAGACAGAGGACAAGGAGGGGAGGGAAGATGTAGATAAGATCAGATTCAAGGGCATAAATCTGCAAGTATCAACTTTTTAACAAATAAGTAAAAGAAAATAAGTTCAAAAGAGAAGTTTTGGAGAAATAACCAGAAAGGTAAGAAAGAGCCTACTCAGTTGCCCTGATGCTGAGAAAAATTAAGGTTTTAAGAAGTTAAGAGTAACAGTGTTAATTGTCTTAGTCTGTTCAGACTGCTATAACAAAATACCATAAACAGGTAGCTTATAACAACAGAAGTTGATTTCTCACAGATTTGGAGGCCGGGAAGTCCAAGTTCAAGGCACCAGCAGATACACTGTTTGGTGTGGATCCACTTTCTGATTCATAGAATGGTGCCTTTTCACAGTGCCCTCAATGGTAGAAAAAGCAAGGCAACTCTCTGGAGCCTCTTTTTTAAGTGCATTAATCCCATTTATGAAGAGTCTTCCCTCATCACCTCTCAAAAGGCCCTCCTAATACCATCACCTGAGGGCTAGGATCACAACATATATATTTTGCCTGGGGAGATGTGGGGGAACGGTGTATATTTCGACCACAGCAGCTATATCCTACAGAGATGTCATATTCCAGTTCGGGAAAGAATGAACAGGAATCATCAGATTAATTGAAAAAAAATTATAAATATCCCCGATAGATAAAAGCTTCTAATGAAAGTGGAAGCCAAAATATCATAGGTTGAGGAATGGAAAGTGAGGAATTGAAGGCAATGAATGGAAACTACTCTCTCAAGCAGGCTGGTTGCTAAGTAGAGGACAATCACCAGAGGAAAGTGTTCATTTAAAAAATTGTATCTTCTAACTGTTGCTCAAAAGAGCTGAACTTTTTCATATACACAAAGCAAATGCTACCAATTGTGTGTTATTACCGAACTTAAACCATTTAACATAGCTCTGAGACTTGTTAGGTTTCCTATATTTTGTTTTCCCACCCTTGTTATGAAAACCAGGAAGTCTACAATCATTGTGCATACTATTTGGCTCTTATTTTCATGTATAATATCAAGTTTGGATACAAGAATCAGAGATAGATAAAAAGAAGAGAAACAAAAGCACATATTTTTTGAATCAGCTGAGGTTCTCCCCGAATAATGAAATAAAGCATATAAAGAAATGAGAGTGCCTGTTCTCTTTTATTTATTATTTCAAACTGGCTTGAAAGCCTGATCAGTTGAGCATTAGCTTTCAAACCGGCGAAAGGCTCAGATAATAAAGTTAGTTCAGATAGGACAAAATCTCCGTTTGTTGAGTTCCAGTAAGCAGCACCATGATTGGTTAAAGTTGCTCTCCATCCTAAAGGTCAGCAAAGTCTTGCTGTCAGTGCCTTGCTGCAACTACAAAGCACAAAGATTCTAATAATCAATGTTTTAATCTTTGTTAGTAAAATCATAGGCTGAATTCTGCACCCAGTGTTGACCTGTGTTTGTAATTGTGTAAGTTGTTGAGCTAAAAGATTTGTCAAGGTATTATTTCTCACCTTTTAGAAATTGTAATGCATTGGTCACCTTGTTGAGTGTGCCATACCTTGATCCTACAGCAAAAAGCTATTTATTATAATTAGTCAAACATTCTTTGATCATTTGAGTTGAAATAAGGGAAGTGATCTAACAGTTTTTAAACACTATTTTCAGTAAAATTAATCAAACTAAATTATGTTTTCCTTTGATTTTCATTAGTTAAATCATTTAACATACATTATTATAATGGCCTTTGATATCTCTATTTTATTTTATTTATCATTATTATTTTTTGAGACAGGGTTTCACTCTGTCACCTAGGCTGGAGTACAGTGGCACCATCATGGCTCACTGCAGCTTTAACATTTTGAGCTCAGGTGATCCTCCCACCTCAGCCTCCTGAGATGTTGGAACTACAGGCACATGCCATCACACCTGTCTAATTTTTTTTTTTTAGAGATGGGGTTTTGCCATGTTGCCCAGGATGCTTTTGAATTTCTAGGCTCAAGCAATCCTCCTACCTAAGCCTCCCAAAGTGCTGGGATTACAGAGATATTTGTATTTTCATGGCTTGCATTTTTTTTGTTAATAATATGGAACGAAGCTATAGCATACAAATTCTCTACATTTTTACTGTCTCTCTCCCAACCCCTATTTATATTATTGGTGTCACAATTTACATATACTTAATATGGTATAAAAATCAACCAAATAGTGTAGCTGTACTTATTATTTTAAAAAAATTTTATATTCAGGGGTGCTATAGTTTTCAGTGCTTTTGTCTTTCTATTGTCCTTAAAAGTGATTTATATTCTACCATTTCAGTATTAGAGTATTCTGAATTTGACTATATATTTACCTCCACCAGCACATTTTATACTTTCATACGTTTTCATATTGCTAAATAGTATCCTTTAATTTCAGCTTGAAGAACTCCCTTTACTATTTCTTGTAAAACAGGTCCTGTGATGTCAAACTCCTTCAACTTTTGTTTGCCTGGGAAGGTCTTTTATCTCTCCTTCATTGCTGAAGGACAACTTTGCTGGATAAAGTATTCTTGATTGGAAGTTTTGTTTGTTTGCTTGTTGTTTGTTTGTTTTTTGCTTTCAGATCTTGGAATATATCATCTCACTCTCTCCTAGGATTCAAGGTTTCTTTGGAGAAATCTCCTGATAAATTTATGGATGTTTCCTTGTATGTGGCATGTTGTTTTTTATTTGCTGCTTTCAAAATTCTCTATCTTTGACTTTTGACAATTTGATTAAGTGCCTCATTGAAGTTCCCTTTGGATTTAATCTGTTTGAGAACACTTGAGCTTCATGGATCTGAATATTCATGTCATTACCAAGATTTAGGAAATTTTTAGCAATTATTTCTTTAAATAAATTTTCTGATTCTCACTCTTTTCTCTTTCTTGGTTACTTCCAAGGCACATGCTGGTTTACTTGATGATCTCATGTAAGTCCTGTAGGCTTTCTTTACTCTCTTTTATTCTTACATTATTTTCTCCTCTGAATAATTTCAAAAGATCTGTCTTTGAGGGCACAGTTTCTTTCTTCTGCTTAACTATTGATGCTCTTTATTGCATTTTTTTTGTTTCAGTCATTGTGTTACTCAGTTTCAGAATTTATGTTTGATTCGTTTTTATGATTTCTATCTCTGTTGAGCTTCTCAGTCTGTTGCTGTTTTGACTTATTGATTTCATTTAGCCATCTATCTGTGTGCTTTTGCATCTTGCTAAGACTTCTTAAAATTATTATTTTGAATTATTTCTCAGGTAACTCATAGATTTCCATTATTACTTCAAGGACACTTACTGGAAAATTATTTTTTGGGTAGCATAATGTTTCCTTCCTTTTTTTTGTTTGTTTGTCACTAATTGCCTATCATTTATTTCCATGCATTTGAGAGAACAATCACCCCTTGCAGCCTTTTTGAACTACATTCAGTTGTCAAAGTCTTTCACCAGTGGGTGGCTATGAGATTATCAGCTGGTGGGGTGCAGCATCTCTGCCTTGAGGTAAGGTGCAGCAACATGATCTCCGTGCAGCTCCATCAGCTGAGGTCCATGTCTGTGAAGACTGCAGGGATCCTTGGCAGGAAAGGCTGTAGGTGCCTGCCATGGCATTAGTGGGTAGGGATGTTGGGGTCCTCAGTGGTGAGGGCTACTGGGATCCTTTTCTCTTTTCACCCTATGTGGGGAAGTTCTAGCCAAGGGGATTCTTTGTGGCATCAGATCTGGTGTGCATATGCAGATCACCTACAAAGGTAGGGTCTGAGGCCATGAGGGGATAGCATACAGCAGTGGCATGGGCCTGGGGATGACAGACTGAGCAGAGAGACCTGGTTACTGGAGGAAAGGCTCAGTGGCAGTGTGGTCCTGGTGATGATGAGTTGTAACCATAACTCAGCCTCAGGGGATAAGGTAGATGGCCTCAGTGGCAGCATAATCACAGCTGGGACTTAGACCCTAGGGCACAGGGGAAAGAGAAGCCCTGGATGTAGCATCTGTATATAAAATAGTTACTTGGGACTTTTATTGGCTATTATATACTCAAAGTGTTCTTATAAAATACCGTTTTCAATGGTTCTTATAGCAGTTACCTTAAAAGTGTTTAAATATTGTTATGTCATTGAAATTTTGATGATTTTGATTTTGATTTTTAGCCTCGTTATATTTAATATCACCTTTAAAATGTGATGAAGTGAAGTACGTGTGTGCGTGTGTATACAGTCATATGTTGCTTAACAATGGGGATATATTATGAGAAATGTGTTCTTAGGTGATTTTGTCACAGTGTGAACACAACAGAATGTATTTACACAAACCTAGATGATATAGCTTACCACGCACCTGGGATGTATGATATAGCCTATTGTTTCTAGGTTACCAACCTGGATAGCATGTTACTGTACTAAATACTGTAGGCAGTGGTAACACAAAGGTAAGTATTTGTGTATCTAAACATAGAAAAAGTACAGTAAAAATATAGTGTAAAAGATAAAAAAAGATACACCTGCATAGGGAACTTACCATGAATGGAGCTTGCAGGACTGGAAATTGCTCTGGGTAAATTAAAGAGTGAGTGGTGAGCAAATGTGAAGTCTAGGAGATGACCATACACTACTCTAGCTTTTATAAACACTGTACACTTAGCTTACATTAAATTTATTAAAAAACTTTCTTCAATAATAAACTAACCTTCACTTACTCTAACTTTTTAACCTTTATACTTTTCACTTTGTTAAAACTTTTTGAGTCTTATTTATAATAATAAATTATGCTTAGCTAAAAACAGACCAACTGTATAAAAATATTTCCTTCTTTATATCCTTATTCTAAAAGCTTTTTAATTTCTAAATTAATATTTTTTAACTTTCTAAACTGTTTTGCTCAAAACTAAGACCCAAACACACATATCAGCTAGGCCTACACAGGGCCAGGATTATCAATATCACTTTCTTCACCCTCCATATTACATCTTGTCCCACTGGCAGGTCTTCAGGTAGGATAACAAGCATGGAGCTGCCATCTCCTAGGATAACAATGCTTTCTTCTGGATACCTCCTGAAGGACCTGCCTGAGGCTGTTTTTCAGTTATCTTTTGTTGTTTCATAAACAAAAGGGGAATATTCTAAAATAATGATGAAAAGTATTGTATAGTAAGTATAAAAATCAGTAACATAGTCACTTTTTATCATTATCAAGTATTATGCATTGTACATGATTGTATGTGCTGAACTTTTTTATACATCTGGAATGGCCGTAGGTATGTTTACACCAGCATCACCACAAACATTGAGTAACGTGTTGTACTGGCTATCCATGGCTCTGAGTAATATGTTTTGATGGCTATGATATCACCAGGTGACAGGAATTTGTCAGCTCTATTATAATCTTATGAGACCACTGTCCTGTATGCAGTCTGTCATTGACTGAAATATTGTTATGTGGCACATGGCTGTATGTATATAAGTGTGTATATATACACACATATTTAAACATATATGCACTGGATGTAAATACATATGTGAATGTGAACACATGCACTTACCTACACATATATGTATGTACATATACGTGTGTACACATACACATTATACACATATATGCTATTATAAAATTCATGTGTGGGTATTCCCTTATATTTTAACAATGGAAATGTATAAATTTTAAAATAATAAAATGTAAAGAGAAATAAAATGACTGACTTAGAGGTAATTATTAGTTTGGACAATAATTTTTTCTTTTTAATGACATCTAACATTAAAATACTTCAAATCCATCTGGAGATGGCACATAGTTTATGTATGTGGCTAACATATTTTCTGTTCCTCCTGAAAGAAGGATAAAGGAATATCTACATAAACTGATATTAATGGCATAATGGACTCCATTGAAGAAAAGGGAGAATTGGCAATTCTGAATTTTATTGTTATGAAGATGTTACTCTTCTAAGCCCCTTATGATTATATTTTAGTGTTGAATTATGTAGCAATTTTGATCAAGATAGTGGTAATGACTACACCTATAAAACTATTGTCCAAATGTTTTGATCAGTTTCAACAAAGATTGTTTGTTCAGAGATATACATATGGACAGTCATCAATGGGGTTTCATTACAGACATGATTTACTCTGTCTCTCTCTCTCTCTCCTGTGTGTGTGTGTGTGGGTGTGTGTGTGTGTGTGTGTGTGCGTGTTTTAATCCATTAGAAGATTTAGTCTGGTCGGCCTGACATAAGGGTGATAGGTTTCTATCTGTTAGTCTAATTAACACCTTTAATCTTTTTTAATGGTTGGGCAAGTCTCTCTTTGGTTTTGAGGCATGCTAGAGATAAAAGCATAGGAGGATGGAGGTTAATCCTTCCTGTACATTATTTCTTAATTTCTACCACAAGGATTCTCTTTCCATGGTGGCTATTTATTCAGAAGCCCTGACAATGTGATTTGAGTAAAAGACAACAGACAGTTGGCTTAGAACTATCATTCAATACTACTCAGATATTAAATTATAGAGGCTGTTATTCATTTAACAAGTGTTAAATGAACACATCTCCAGTATCTTACATGTCTTTTTTATCATTATGCTTAAGAAATGAATCAAATTAATGCTTTTAGAATTTATATTGGACTGAAGTAGCACCATTCCTAGAAATATTCTAACAAAATGATAGTAAAATAATGGAAAACAGCCCCAGACCTAATCAAGTATTTACAAGGAAATACTAGCTTATTGATTATGACTCATTTTTATCACTAATATGAAGAGAATTAGATATCCTATGGTACATAATAAAAAACACGATAACTAAAATTTGACATTTACTAAGAGATTTGACTTTAGAATTAGGATTTTTAATGTGTTAATATGTCTTCTGTGAGATAAAATGTTTCAAACATTTCCTCCCTTGAAATATTTTACAATTTTCTTTTTAGAATTTTGGAAGAAACTCACAAACACTTTGTTTGGGAAATGGGCTGTCCTTTAGAAGCTTCAATTAGAGTTTTAAGCAAACAGTAGATTTGTAAGTATTTTGAGACTAAATTGAGCCCCTTCAATAGATTTTTATGACTTAGGATTGTAGCTCAGACAAATATATAAGACCATCTTGAACCAATTTTGCTCTAATTGAACGAATATGCTATCTCTCCAGAATTGTAGTTGAGGAGAAACTTTTCAAAATAAACTTTTTTTAAAAAATGGAATTAAAGTATTAATATTGTCAATTTGAAAATCACTATTATTATAAATATTCCTGCATTATACACACATGCACATTCTACAGATCTTTAAATAACTTTAGGTAGAAAAATTCAGAGGTCAAAAAAGTGCTAATCAAACACTTTAAAATGAGACAAATTCCTTGGGGAAGATACAGATATAGGTAAATTATAAAATAAAACATTTTTGGAATTCTTTATTTTTCAGAATCCTTGTTAAAATATATGAGTGGAACACACTTGCAAAGAAAATATCATAATCAGCTATGCCTTTATTTCCTACATATTTCTAATATTGGCCCTACTATACTGTTCCTAAAGGTTTGAAACTTATTATTTTACTCATTTAACCAATATTTGTTGATTTTGCACTAAACACCATGCACTCTTGCTAAGTACTTGGAATACATTCATTCATTAAACAGGTATTTATTTAATATTTACTAGATGCTGGATTCTATTTGAGAAGCTAAGGCTATAGTGGTAAAGGAGAGAATCAATTTCTCTACTCTTGTGAATACTTATATTTTAGTTGGAAGAGGAGTGATAGACAATAAACAAATAATGTCCAATTTTTGTAAAGTTCAGCAATGTTTAGAGGTGTTTGAAATTATTTAAAGTTTTAAATTAACTTTCTAGAATTAAAATAATTTTTAATTAATATTAATATAAAATTAATTTTAGTAATTAACTAATAATTAATATAGAATTAAAATAAATATGCTTTATAGAATGGTGTACACACACATACACACAAAGCACTTTGTCCTTTTAGTTACTAGAAAATATGGACTGATTCTTCCAACACAAGGAATTATTTTCCCTATGGATTGATTTTTCCAGCATATGGAAATATGGATAGATTTTTCCAGCATTGAGAATTGATTCTCCCAGCATAGGGAATTATTTTCTTCTGTGTATCCCATTTTCTTCTGTGTATCCCATTTTCCTATTATCAATAGCCAATGGAAATTAAATGACAAATATAATCAGGAATTCCCAAATGCCTAATGTACATAGCTTAGGAAAAAGTAAAGACCTTGCCATAAAATAGTTCAAGATGTAATTAATAACCCAAGGAAATATATACAAGGACCAAATTAGAAGTAGAGAAACAGAACTGCCATTGGGTTTCAAATGAACTGCCATGGCCAGTGGAAGACAGAGTGAGGAGCTGGTCTTGGAAATTTGCCCTGTGATGGCTGAGAGTTGACAGTTACGATGAATGCAGGGAACATTCTGGTTAAAGGAATGACATGAAGAGAATGGGAGAGACTAGCCTGGGTAAAGGGAGTGTCAATAACTATAAGGGAAACCAACACACTTAGGAAGTTAATGAAAAAAGCATAACTACTAGGCAAAGAATTCTAGACATTAGGTTTAGGTCATGCAAGACACTAAAAGTTTTCAGGATACATGATTAGAAATTAGGCTTTCTAAAGTTTAACACAGTAGTAGTCTATTTGGCGGCTTTGCTTACATAGAAATAAAGGTGAGGAAATCAATTACAGTACTACTGAAACTACACAGTTGTAAAATGGCAAAAGTTTGAATTAGGATAAGGGCATTGGGTTAGATATGAAACATGGATTGACACAATTTGGGATAGGTGATATGGGAGACAGAAGGATGAAAAATGACTTAGATTTCTCCCCTAAGTGATGAGGAGAACAACGAAAACTTTCACAGGATTGAAAATAGGTAATTAATTGAAAATAAAAAATAAACTAAAAAGCCGTAAGTCCCTCTTACCCAATACTGTTAAAAGTTGGGGACCAACATTCTCCTCTTCACTAGCTTCATGACTATGTCAATTCGATACTTGACAATAAGGCTGACAGTCCATTTGCCCTAAGAAGCTGAATAGCATCAACTGTCATTGCAAATAATACCATTTCCTCAGCGAAGGTTGAACTAAATTACTTTAACAAGGCTAAATTAAAAATCAAACATGTTGATGCATTTAATGTGAGGCACAGAGGACAAAAAGGATCATCAAAAATGAGTGGCAATATTGATTGTCATAAACAACCCTTCATGGAGTAAAACAGGTTCAGTGCTGACCCTTGAAATGCAGTTAGCCTATTCCCAGTATATTTACACATAGTTTATGTAATTTAGAAGAATTATTTCTTCCTTGCTATATTTTATTTTTTATGTGTTATCTAAACCTTTCCTTTCTCATCACAATCTACTTTTCTCTAAAATAATGATAATGGCAATAATAATTCCATCCTAAAGTTTGGAATTTTATGAAAGCCTTTCATTCTAACATATTAAATGTATGAAGCAGAAAAAACATATCTAACGATACTTAACAGACAAAAATCTTGTGGATTTTAAACATATGCAGACAGATAACTTGGACATTGTGAGGCAGCAAAATTTTTATTGACTCTGCTCAACTTTTACTGTATTTCTATCCATTTTCTAAGGAAGCATGTACTATTCCTGTGTCCTTACTATTTCAGAAGTTTGAATACTGTAAAATAGCCTAGGGTGGCCTTTTAATTTGTTTATAAGATGTTGGAAAAATTCCTGGTAGTATCTGAGATTTGTTAAAGTAGACTTTTGTAGACTAATTTTTTTTTAATTTATATCTAAGGCAGCTTGAGATGAGGTTGAAAAAATTCTGGCAGACATTGGGCATAAATAACACATTGTTGATAATTTGTTGATTTTTTATTAAATTAAAGAAAAGGTATTTTTAATATTTATGATCTATCTTCATGGATAATTTCAGCAATTCCTAGAATATTACATGAGCCTATTACAAGTGGCTTTCTGCTTAAAGGCATGTGGTCTTTATCCATCCTAAGAAGAAACATTAAAGGGTTTTAAGATGTGTAAGAGATTACCTGCAGGAAAATAACCCAGGGAGAATATACAGAAAAAAAATGAGACCAGCGCAGAGGAGGGTCAAGAAGTTGAGTAGTGGCCAAGAGGATATGAAAGCAGGACAGAGTGGGGAGATATAATAAAAGTAGAGTTGTTGTAATTTCATGACAAGTTGCATAGAGGAATAAGGGAAAGGAGGAATGTAAGATGACTTCTGTGTTTCTGGGTTGGGCAAATGGGTCAATGCTGGTGTAACACTTCAAGAAAAAAAAGACGAAGAAAGGGGAGAAAATCTAGATGAAAGTATGGCAGAGGAAGTAACAAAGAGGTTAGTTTGGATCACAGTGAGTCTGAAGTCCCAGACTGAGTGGGATTGGGTAGGAATGACCAATAGGCAATTGGATATAGATGTCTGTAGCTCAGCAGACAATTTAGAACTTAATTATAAATTAATTCTGGGAATCATTGAGATACAGCTGATATTCAAAGTTATAGTCACTGAATTAAGGCATAAAAAGTGGCTCATAATATTTTAAATACTGACTCCCAATTTTTTTTTTTCAGTTTAGGTCTATAGGCACATTTGGTGCATCTTCATATTTGCTCCTAAATTCCTCTTCTCTCTTCTTATAAAATCCACAATTAATTTGCTTATGTTTTCTTTGAGACAAATTCTCTACTAGCAAATGGATTATGTCTACTACATGATGTGGTCAATGGTTTATAGCTTTTAGATTAAAAAAATCATATGCCAGGTATCATAATAATGTTCGTAAGTGATTATTTAATTAATTAGGCACCCATGCTATAATTACCCTTTTTAAAAACATTGTAGCCCTCAATTTATTTACTACCAAAAGTGAGACATTCTAAAACATAGTTTTTACTTGAATGCTGTAAGTTGATTTTATGAATTTATTATTGCTATACATTGGTTATTTATTTATTTATTTTTTGCGACAGAGTTTCTCTGTTGTCTCCCAGACTGGAGTGCAATGGCACGGTCTCGGCTCACTGCAAACTCCCCCTCCAGGTTCAAGTGATTCTCCTACCTCAGCCTCCCAAGTAACTGGGCTTACAGGTGCCTGCCACCACACCCGGCGTATTTTCATATTTTTAGTAGAGATGAGGTTTCATCATGTTTGCCAGGCTGGTCTTGAACTCCTAACCTCAGGCGATGCACCTGCCTCGGCCTCCCAAAATACTGGGATTACAGGTGTAAGCCACTGCGCCCAGCCACATTTGTTATTTTTAAACTCCCCTAATGTTCACCAGAATGTGTCAATCCCTATTTTAGCCAATTCCACAGTTGCTTTAGTTACTTAATCATCAAATTTTAATTCATAATTTAAATATGATTGGCATTTAAAAGAAGAAAAAAGTCAACATTTTTCTAAAGGTAAGTAAAAGTCTGATAAATACTCTAACATTTTCCGAAAGAAAATGTCATAAATAATAGCAGATAAAAAATAATATCCAAATGCAAGGAACCAAAAACATAAATAAATAACTGTGGGTAGAGAAAACTATATTTGTTCCTCCCCTAAAACTACCTATTAAACCAAGCAAATAAGAAAACATTTCAATGATTCCTATATGGGTCAACATTCTTTCAGCCATGAATCAAAAGCTCTGCTCTGGTGCTATGCACTTAAAGTAACTGTAGTGACAAATGATACTTTCGTTGAGTTTTAATCCTTCTCTAGGACTTACAGAAACTCTATTGATTTGTGTGGGCATTGCTATCAAAAATAGCTTTGCATTGTAGGGCTTTGCTCTTACTATGCTTGACTTGCCCATCATAAAAGACTACAACTCCCTGAACTCAGTTAACCATTGTCCATAGGCAGACACTAAAATAGAATTTAGAAGGAACAAATGATACCAAATAAGTAAAGCCAGAGCTTGAAGCTAAACAAGACTGAGAGAGGAATACCTTATTCAGGACTTTTTCTTCTCTGTGACATGAAAGCATCGCTGTATGAAAAATAGGACTAGACTCAGGGAAGTTGGGCTAAAATTGTCTATTATATTTATATAAATACTCTGTATGTGTGACAATTATTTTTGCCTTTTGTAATTTATTTTAAATTTTTAGGGCAATGAAGCTATTCTGTATGATGCTGTAATGGTGATGACATATCATTATTTATTTGTCAAAACTCACAGAATGTATGACACCAAGATTGAACCCTAATGTTAACTATGAACTTTAGTTAATAGTAATGTACTGATATTGGCTCATCAATTATTACAAAAGTATCACACTAATGCAAGATATTAATAATAGGGAAAACCGTGTGTGGGAGGAGAGGGATATATTGGATACCTGTGCACTTCCTTTCTGTTCATTTTTTTCTATAATTCCTCAGGCCAGTTTCCAATTCTGGCTTTGCTATTAAATAAATGTGTGGACTTAGGCAGGTTACTTACTTGTACTTCAGTTTCCTTATTTGTAAAACAGGAATTATTATAGTTCTTACCTGGTTGGACTGGTGAGAGGTCGAATGTAATCACAAATGTAAAAGGCTGAGCTCACTATCTTGTGCATGACGCACACTCAGTAAATGCTACTTCTCTCCCTCTTCCAACTCCCCATTTGTATTCCTATTCTTAACACAGAGTTATTCCATGTCAAGGAATATGGAGTGCATATGTCACCATTATGAATACTGCCAATGACATCAATTATGTTTACCAGTCCCCTTCTGATGAACATTGAGTTTATTTCTGTAGGGGGCATAGATGCCTTTTATAGTGTGTAGCAGTGAATTTTCTGGCCCTTGAATCTTTATTGATATCTGATGATTATTTTAGTATAAATCCTATACATAGAATTGCTGGAGTCCCAATTACTTTCAGGATACATTACCTTCCTGGGGTATACGTGGCTTGTCCTTGCCTGCTTCCCCAGCCTCACCTCTTGGCCACCCCTCCCACTCTTACTTCACAGTCCAATCAGACTGAGATACTTTCAGTTCCTCCAATGCACTGTGCCCCTTTCTCTCCTTAGAGCACTTGCACATATTGCTTCTTTTGCCTAGGACATCAATAGCACACTGTCTCTGTCTCTTTGTCATCTCTTTCCTAATCTGGATGGATCCCATGCTAGACTGAGTTCCATGAAAACAAGAAGCGTATCTGTTATTTTGGGGGTGTGTGGTTTTACCTTTGAGACTAATTACTATAATGTGTCTGGTGTTCTACACATTGTCAGCACCCTCTTCCCAAAGTAAATTAAGTTCTTGATTTAATTATCTACATAAATGAAACGTTGTGAAAATTGCAGTGGCTACACTGTGTATATCTTACTTACCAGTAAAGCTTCCATGGCTCACTGAGACCCTTAAAGCAACATAGACCCTCCAGTAATATTTTTGACCCAGAGCAGGATCTTAAATTTGGAACGCCTAATTCTCGATACATCTTCATTCCACATGATTTTTCACTAATGCCCTACAAGTTTTTCTTTTTTATTTATAAATACCAGTTTTTCCTGCTCTTGAACCAGACTAAGCATTAAAAAGACGATGGTGAGGATGGCCTTCAAAATTTTCTGTCCCTTTTTCTACATGTATGTGCTCTGAAAAGTCCCAATGGCTGTGGCTAAGATGTATTTTATTCTTGTGATGAGCTTGCTTTGTATGACTGTACGGAAAGTTGACTGTACGGAAATTGTGTGGGCCTCACCTAATCACACGAACCCTTTCATAGTGGAGAATTTTCTCTTGCTGGTTGCAAAAGAGAAAGTCAAAGCTTCAAAGCATGAGAAATATTTGGAACACAATTGCTTATGTGTAGTGGCATCAGTGGAGTGTCCATGTGGCAAGGAATTTTGAAAACCTCTAGGAACTGAGAGGTCATAGCTTAAAGCCAGCAATAAGACAGAAATTCAGGCCTATAATTGCAAGTAACTAAATTCTGCTAATAACAACTATGTCCTTAGATTTTGATATTTCTTACACCACTGTAATGAAGATTCAGTCTAGCTGACAGCTTGTTTTTGGCCTTTTTATATCATAAAAAGAGAATGTCATGCTGGACTTCTGGCTTACAGAATCATGCAGTGATCAATGGATGCTATTTTAAACTACTAATCTTATTACCAGAAGATTTACCAATGGTTATAAAGCAATAGAATACTAATGCAGTGGGGGTGGGAAGTGGGAGTGGAACAGGAGTGTAAAATGCCCAGGTGTATTTATAGCCAGATGATCATTCTTAGGTGAGGCATATGCTGGCAATTTGTAGATGACATAAGTACATTCTGAAGAAATATTTGATCAGAAATAACACCTCATAAACGTGTGATTAGTGGGAAAACACTTCTTGAGGATGTAACTATTTAGGTAGGTCTTGTGTTGGCAGTGAGGGGAAGCATGTCATTTTCAGGCGAGTGGAGAAGGATTTTTCAAGACAGGGATGTGGAAAGAGACAAAATTGACTGGAGCAGAGGAATCTTAGTAAGAAGGATGCATGGATGTATGTTTCCCATCATAGCTATAACAAACTGCCACAAACTTAGTAGTTTAAAACCACACATTTATTATTTTGTAGTTCTGGGTGTCAGAAGTCAAAATTGGCTCACCAGGGCTACATTTCTTCTGAAGCTTATGGGGGAGAACCTGTTTCTTTGCCTCTTCCAGCTTGTAGGGGCCGCCCACATTCCTTAGATCATGGCTCCATATCACTTTGACCGTGGCTTCTTCCCTCGCCTCCTTTCTCTGACTCCAACCCTCCTGCTTCCCTCTTTCTCTTAGTAGAACCCCTGTGATTATATTAGGCCCAGCTGGATAATCCAGGATAATCTCTCCATCTGAGGAATTTAATTTATTCACATCTGCAGTCTCTTCTGCCATGTAAAGTAATATATTTGAAGGGCTGGAGAATTACCATGTAAGCATCCTTGAAAAGCTATTATTCTGCCTAACACAATAGGTAAAATGAGCCGGTTGATTATGGGTTTTAAATGGTCAACTGAAGAGATTAGAGACATTGATTCTAGGCAACAGAGTGATTTAATAAAAATGGCATTTTAATAAAATTAATATTGCACCAGATGGATCATTGAAACTAGAAACAGTTTCTGTGGTAGATTACTTGTAGTAATCTATATAGGAGGTATCAAGGGCATGAACTAGAAGACAGCATTAAAATACATGCTAGCACTAGATATTGTCACACTTTGATATAAATGAATAAGAAAATGTGACTTTTATAATATATAAAAACAGTGTTTTGGCCAGGCATGGTGGTTCACGCCTGTAATCCTAGCACTTTGGGAGGCCGAGGCAGGTGGATCACCTGAGGTCAGGAGTTTGAGACCAGCCTGGCCAACATGGTGAAACTCCATCTCTACTAAAAATACAAAAATTAGCCGGGCGTGGTGGTGGGCACCTGTAATCCCAGCTACTCGGGAGGCTGAGACAGAATCACTTGAACCTGGAGGTGGAGGTTGCAGTGAGCTGAGATCATGCCACTGCACTCCAGCTTGGGTGACAGAGTGAGACTCTGTCTCAAAAAACAAACAAAAAACAACAACAACAACAACAAAAAAAGTTTTTTTGGGACATACTTTACACTTCATGTACTTAACTCATTTAATGTGTACAATTTATTGGTTTTTAGTGTATTTGCAGAGTTTTGCAGTTATCACCAAAATTAGTTTTAGAACATTTTCATAACCCCTAAAATAAACCCTTGTACCTGTTAGCAGTAACTCCTCACTTCTCTCTCTTAACACTCTAGCCCTAGGCAATCACCGATCTCTCTGTCTGTATAGATTTGTATGCCCTGGACATTTACCAGAAATCAAATTATGCAATATGGAGGTCTTTTGTGACTCACTTCCTTCACTTGCATAATGTTTTCAATGTTCATATATGTTGTGGCCCAGTCAATACATTCTTTTTTTTATTTTTAAGTAATATTCCATTGTATGGATATACCATATTTTATTTACCCACTCATCAGTTGATAGACATTTGCATCATTTTCATTTTTTGACTATTATCAATAATGCTGCTATAAATATTTGTGTATAGTTTTTGTATGAATATAGGTTTTCATTTCCCTTGGTACACACCTTGGAGTTTAATTGTTCATTGATACGGTAACTGTATATCTAAAATTGTAAACAACTGCCAGCCCGTTTTCCAAAGTTGGATGTATCTTTATACATTCCAATCAGCAGTGTTTGAGGGTTCCAATTTTTCCAAACCCTTGCTGACCTTTGTTATAATCTATTTGGTTTTAGCCACTTTAGTGTGTATGAATTGGTATCTCATTGTGGTTGTGATCTGTATTTCCTTAATGACTGTTATTGGACATCTTTTAATATGCTTATTGGCCATTTGTATGTCTTCTTTTGAAAAATATCAATTCAAATATTTGACCTATTTTAAAATTGTATTATTTATTGCTTTAATATTGAGTTTTAAAAGATATATATATATATGGATAGAAATTCCTTATCAGACATATGTGTGCAAATATTTTTCCTGTTCAGTGGGCTTTTTATTTTTCTGATAACATCCTTTGAAACACAAGTGTGTTTAATTTTGATGAAACCAAGTTATCTATTTTTTCTTTTCTTGCTTTTGCTTTTGGTGTCATATCTAAGAGAGTTTTGTCTAACCCTGGTTCACAAAGATTACTCATATTTTCTTCATATAATTGTATAGTTTCATCTCTTACATTGAGGCTTATGACCCATTTTGAGTTAAAAGATGTATATAATGTGAAAAAGTGGTCTAACTTCATTATTATGCATATTGATATCCAATTGTCCCAATAGCATTTTCCAAAAAGACTACTCTTTCACAGTTGGATTGCTTTCGTACCATTGTCCAAAATTAATTGTTAATGTGAGAGATTATTTTTAGACTCACAATTTTATTTCATTGATCCTTATGTCTATCCTCATTCCAGTACTACACTGCTATGATAACTACAACTTTCTAGTAGGTGTTGAAATTGGGTCGTATGAGTATTTCAACAATTTTTAATCCATTTCGACATTTTTTTTACCTGTTTTGGGTACCTTGAATGTTTATATAAGTTATAAAATCAGCTTGCCAATTTATGGAAAAAATATTGCTTAGATTTTTAGGTGCTTGTATTGAATCAATCTGTAGTTCAATTTAAAGTGTATTGCCATTTTACCAATATTGTCTTTCAATCCATTAACTAAGGATGTCACTGAATTTATTTCAGTCTTCTTTAATTTTTTCAACATGTTTGTAGTTTTCAGAGTACAAGTTTTGTCCTTATTTATTTGTTTTTATTTTTCATTGGTACAAATACTTGTGCATTCTTATGGGTTCCATGTGATATTTTATTACATGAATAGACTTTGTAATGGTCAAGTCAGAGTACTTGGGGTAGCCATCACCTTAAGTTTTTATCATTTGTGTGTGTTGGGAACATTTCAACTCTTCTAGCTATTCTGAAATACGCAATAAATTGTTATTAACTATAGCCACCCTACTCTGCTACTGAACATTACAACTTATTTTTCTATCCAACTTTGTTAATTCTATTTCTAAATGTTTTATTCCTTGTGATGCTATTAGAAGTAGAAGTGTTTATCTTAATTTTCATTTTTAGATTGTTCATTGCCAGTGTATAGAAATATAATTGACTTTTATGTATTGATTTGAACTCTTAAAATATGCTGAACTCATTTATTTATTAAAGTATTTTAGTTGATTTCATAGAATTTTCTCTATATAAGATTGTGTCATCTGTAAAAGTAGTTAATCTTAATTCTTCCTGTTCAATTTGGATGCCATTTATTTTATTTTCTTGCTTAATTGTCCTGAATTGGAAATTCCAATACAATGTTGAATAAATGTGGTGAGAGAAGACACACTTCACTTATTGCTGACCTTAGGTGAAATGATTCAAACATTCACCATTAGCTGCATGTTAGTTTTTCCTAAATGCCTTTGATTAGGTTGAGAAAGTTTCCTTCTATTTCTACAGTGCTGAATGTCTTTATTATGAATGGATATTGGATTTTGTCAGATTTTTTTTCTGAACTATTGAGATGATTATCTGGTTTTTGTCATTTTTATGTTGATATAGTGTATTATTTAATTTATTTTTGGATGTGAAACCAAATCAAGTTTTTGAGATAAATCCCACTTGGTAATATTGTATAATCTTTTCTATATGTTGTGAAAATCTGCTTGCTAGCACAGCCAATTTTCATTATTCAGTTTTTGTATTTGTAAATTCACCTACTTGCCAAAATGTGCTTATAATCCCCAAATCAATACTTGGACCACTCTTGTGGTCATTCATGGCCACACACAGTAAAAAATTTGAGTTGCCCAATGTGCACATTCCCAGCTGAAATCTGAAAATGCACTGCTCTGCCTTCTTGTTTCAGCACTCATACTGCAAACAAATTTCCTTTTTGAGTTATATTTACTGCCTCATTTTTTTGTGTGTTTTGTGCCTTGTTTGGTGATTTTGCTATTAAAAATGACCCCCCCACAAGATTACTTCTGAAGGGCTCTCTAGGCTGTGATGTGCCTCATGTAGAAAATACCAAGTTGATGAACTTTGTTCAAGCATGCGTTTTGGTGCTGTGAGCCATGAGTTCAATGTTAATGCATCAATAATATATTTGAATTAGGTGCCTTTAAACAGAAACACATATAAAACAAGGCTATGTATTGATCAGTTGATATAAATGTTGTAATCCAGGAGCTCATGGGAATCGACTCCTGTATTTCCTCTAGGGGCAATGGTTTGGTACTCACTAATTCAATGTACTCAGTGACTTTATAAAGAATAACTTCTGTGAATAACAAGAATAAGCTGATTTTTTCATATATATTTATTTGATAATTAGTTGCTAGTTTTCAGTTTTTGTGATGTTTGGAATCAGGGTAATACTAGCCTCATATAATGAGTTGTGACTTGTTTCCTCTTCTTTATGTTTTTGGAAGAATTTGGAAAAATTCGACAGCAACGCTTTTGTAAATGTTTGCTAGACTTCAGCAAAAAAAAAATCCTGGGCCTCGGCATTGCTCTGTGGAAAGTTTTAAAATTTATAATTGTTCAGAAAAAAGTTAATATAGCTGGCCTGACTAAGATTCTTAGGAAACCTGGCCCACAGTTGGCTGGTGTCTGAGAACTAGGATTTTGGAAGGATTCCCACCATTTCAGAATTGATAAGAGTGGCTCACTGTGCTTTAACGTTTGTACAAACAATGTGATTTATGCCGAACACCTGTTTTTCTTCTAGTAGTCTGGAATTTTGGTACATGCTCGGCAGAGGCTGCCTACATTACTAACATCTAGATGCTGAGTCTTTCATGAGCCTTCATAGCTGGCAACATTTCACACATACTGTCACAACTTATTGCTGGGGAAATAAGCATGTCCTGTGTGACTTCAGTGAGAAACGATCCTTAGAAGTTTGTGCTTTTTTTTCCTTGGACTTAGCTCCATGCACCTTTTTCTTTGTTGATTGTGCTTAGTATTCTTTCACTGTAAAAGTCATAGCCACGAATATAATTACATGCTGAGTATTGTGAATCCTCCTAGCAAATTACCCATCCTCAGGTGATCTCAGGGATTCCCAACACATTAATCTTTTTACTTATTAAAGATTTATTTAGATTTCTTATTTCTTCTTGAGTCAGTTTCAGTACTTGTGTCTTTCCAGGAACTTGTTCATTTAATCAAAATTAACCAATTTGTTGGCATGTAATTATCAATAGTATTCTGTTCTAATTCTTGTATTTCTGTAAAGTCAGTAATGATGTCCCCTCTTTCATACCTGTTTTTAGTAATCTGAGTCTTTTATATTTTTTCTTGGTAATTCCAAATAAGATTTGTCAATTTTGTTGATCTTTTTCAAAGAATCAACTTACGGTTTCAGTTATTTTCTTTATTGTTTTTCTATTCTGTAGTTTATTAATTTACACTCTAATCTTCATTATGTCTTCTCTTGTGGTTGTTTTCGGCTTGCTTTTTCAGTGTTTTAGGAGAAAAGTTATGTTATCAATTTGAGATCTTTCTTCTTTTTAATATGGGAACTTAGCTATAAATATTTACCCTCAGCACTGCTTTCACTACATCCCATAAGTTTTGGTATATTGTGGCTTTATTTTAATTAATATCAAATTATTTTAAAATTTTGTTTGTGATTTATTCTTTGACTAATTGGCTGCTTAATAGATTATTACTTAATTTCTGCAACTTTTTTTTATTTATTTTTGATATTGATTTATGATTGTATTTCCTTGTGGCCAGAACACATATTTTGCTTGATTTCAATTATTTTGAATTTAGTTAGGCTTGTTTCATGACTAGTGTATGTTTTGTTTTGGAAATTCTTCTTGTGCTCTTGAGAGGAATGTGTATTCTGCCTAGTTTTTCTATTCATAATTAAAAGTAGGGTATTGATGTCCTCAGCTATTATTGGTAAAGTGTCTATTTCTCCTTTCAGTTCTGTTAGCTTTTGTTTCATGTGTTTGGGGCTCTGTTATTAGGTACACATATATTTATAATTGTTATATCTTCTTGGATTGATACTTTATAAAATACCACACTTCTCAGTAATATTTTTGTTTTAAAGTCTATTTTGTCGCATATTAGGATAGCCACTTCAGCTTTCTTATAGTTGCTGTTTGCATAATTTATGTTTTACCATTTTTTTATTCAACCTATTTTTACCTTAGAATCTAAAATATGTCTCCTGTAGATAGCATGCAGTTGGATGTTCTTTTTTTGTTTATGCAGTCTAACAACCTCTGCTTTCGATTGTATTGTTTAATCCATTCACTTTTAATGTTACTATTAATATATTCAATTTTATGTCTTCTTTTCTGGTTTCCTTTTGTACCCTATATGTTGTTTCATTTTTATTTTTCTATTTCTTCCTTACTGCTTTCTTTTGGTTTAATATTTTTAGTGTAATATTTCCCTTATGATAATGACTTTTTAAACTGTTTTTGGAGGGGTTATTGTCTTAGTGGTTGCTCTAGGACTTACCATATACATCATAACATATAAAATTTACTTCAGATTTGTACTAACTTAATTTCAGTGAGCTATGAAGATGTTACTTCTATATGGCTCTGTTCATTCTTCTCCCTTTTTGCTTTTATTGTTATACATATAACATGCATATTTGTTATAAATCCAGCAAAACATTTTTATAATAATAATTTTAAATAATTTTAGGAAGGTGCTGAATAATGAAGAGAGAGAATATATACGTAAACATATATATATTTATCTCTCCATCTGTCTATCTATAGAGAGAAGTTTGTCATATTAGCCTTCTTATTTAACGTTTCTGTTACCTCCATTTGTTCCTATGGATTAAAATTATTTTCTGGTATCATTTTCTTATTTCAGTGCAGCTTTTCTTCCATTTACCTCCTTTGTGTTATATGGCCAAATATACTACATTACTATATGTTATAGGCCCAGTGACGCAATTACTTACATATTCTTTTATGAAATTGCTTTTAAAATCAACTATGGAAGAAGGAAGAAGAAATATTCATTTATATATCTTTAATCATTACATCATTAGCTTTCTCACTGCTCTTGGTTTGTTTTGGTGGATTTGAGTTACTACCTGGTATTACTTGCTTTGAGTCTGAAGCACTTCCTTCAACATTTGTTGTAATATGGGTAGGCTAGCAATGAATGATCTCAGTTTTTGTTTATGTGGGCAAGTCTTAATTTCAACTTCATTTTAGAAAATAGGTTATTGGTTGATCCTTCCAGCACTTCGAATGTGTCATCCCACTGCTGCCTTCTGGATTTCACTGTTTCTGTTCATCGTACAGGGTTCCTTTGTATGTGATACTTTTTCTTTTGCTGCTTTCAAATGTTTGTTTTTGTCTTCTAATGCTTTTACTATGATATTTCTGGGTGTAGATATCTTTATGTTTATTCTAATTCTAAGTTCATTGAGATTATTGAATGTAGATAAAATTTTTCTTCATATTTGGGAAGTTTTCAGCAATTATTTTTGAAAATATCTTTGTACTCCTTTCTGTCTCTCTCTTCCCCATCTTGCATTCCCGTGACACGTATGTTGGTGTTCATTTTTTAAATCCTTTTTTCTCTTTTTTTCAAATTGCAGAATTTGTATAACTTTATCTTCAAGTTAGTTGATTGTTTTTTTGCCAGTTTAAATCTACTGGTGAATCCCTCTGAGGAATTTTTAAATTTTACTCACATTACTTGTCAACTCCATAATTTCTTTTTGGTTCTTTCTATATTTCTTCCTCTTTATTAATATTCCTTATTTCCTGAGACATCATCATACTTCACTTCTTTAAGCATGCTTTCTTTTAGTTCTTTGAACATATTTATAATAACTTATTTGAAGACTTTGTCTGTTAAGTCTGTCATCTGGACCCTCTCCCAGGCAATTTTTGTTGTCTTTTGTTTCTGTGTACGAGTCACACTTTTCTATTTCTTTGGCTATCTTACAATTTTTTGGTACTATACCATAACAACTGTATATACTGTTACTCCCACATTTCCAGGGCTTTTTATTGTTTTTTCTTGTTTATTTGTTTGTTTACTATCCTGGACTATTTTATTAAGTCTATTTTCCCCACAGTGGGAAGCCACTGATGTCACACTTCAAGGAGTGCAGTGGCGGGCATGTGCAAAGTAACCCTAAAATGACAGTTGTTTTACCAGGGCTCTCCTAAACTTCCCATTTCTTGTTCACCTCCAGATACTAGGTTGCACTAATTGCCAGCTAATTGTGCTATTATTTTTGACAATGACCTGGAGAATAAGCACCCCCACAATTCAATTTAATTTGAGCACCTTTGCAGGAATATTTTTGAAGCCCATCTTGAGGTTTATTCTGACCTTAGAAGAGCTCCTCATAGCTTTCTCTTTTTTATAGTTCTCTCTGATAAACTAGGTGACTTATGGTTTAGCTTGTTGCTTTCGTCGGGCTACTAGCCCCCTTTTATTGCTTACCACCAAAATCTCCATTATTTTTAAGGTGACTTTGACTTGCACTTTAATTCCCTTATGGGAAATCTTTGGAGCTCTCTGTATTATGGCCTACCTCTCTTCCTGGGGAACATCTCTGAGTGACTACTCCAGAACTGAGGGTGGAGACAATGGTCTGTTCTCTCAGAATGACATCCTTGCTTTATTAGTGGGGCACTGATCAAGGGAAGTAGCTTCTTGTCTTTCCCATTTGCTTCTCCCCATGTGGACTCTTCTCCCTACAAGCAAACTGGAGTGAATGTGGTAAGGACTCCACTATGGTCAGCCTTCTATATTTGGGATAGATCTTCTGCCCCACCACTTGGGGCTACATAAAGATTCATTGACCTCTCAGATGCAGTCATCTAAAATTTAACCTCTGCAACATGGAGATGGGGAGAATGAGAAATGCCAGTGTCTTGTTCCTCCTAGGGGGATACCATAGCCCTTGACTGGGAGCATGGAAGTGCTCTCTCCTTGGCCATATCTTCTCAGAGTAAAGCTTCTGTCATCGGGAGCCTGATCTGCAGAAGGAGACAAAAAGGGTCAGATCAAGGCTTAAGTGCCACAGACTCACTGTGTTTTACAAATCTACAAATCTACTCTTCTTAGAAGATTTTCACGATTAAACATTTCTTAATTTGTAGTATGTCCCAAGAAAACTTCTAGATATTAAAATGTTTTGTGTATAACTTTTACCAATTATTATTGTTTCACTAGAGAATGGGTCTACAGAGCTTTTTTCACCAAAATTCCAGAAGCAGTCATTGCTCAGTGTTACAAAACTTGAATTGGCATATTTTTAATTGAAGAAGTATAATATGAGAGAGATTAAAAATACCTGAATAACCTTGGGCAAATTATTTAACCTCAGTTTGACCAAGTGTAAAATGTAGATAATAATTTCTATATTATAATATATTTTATGAATCAAAAATATAGTCTAGTACCTTTCATACTGCAAATACTTTAAAATGTTATTGAGCAACTGAATAACTGAATAAATTTGGAATACAGTAGGTGCCTTCCCTGTTAATCATTGCTGCTCTTAAATCATTTTTTCTTTTTCTCTCACCATCATTATTTTGTATTTTATATCATTAGATTATACAATGTCACTTTTTATAGTGGTCGTCTTTTTGCCACATCTTGATTATTTAATCCTTTAAGATTTTAGATTCTGGATCACTGTCACTCTCTCTAACATTACTTTTTAAATAATTCTTAGTGACTCCAATATCCATACAGATACACTTGCCAACACTTTGACTCCTCAATTTCTTGACCTCTTCTCTTCAATGATATTGTTCCCTTCCCTACCTCACACCTCTTCCATACTTAGTCCCTTGACCTTTTAGTTTTCAATAGCAACACTACCATAATCTCATCTTCAAAGAAGCATCTTTCTCACTCTGGCCTCCTACCTTCTGGGTCACAACCTTTATTATTCTAACTTGAACATTCCTCAACCCCACCTAGACATAATTAGCATCAACCTTGCCAGCTTCATACTGTCCCTCATCTCTTTATACCTTTTATTTCCTCTTTATTTACCATGAATTCCATATTCAATTATTGTAAGTATAAGCTTTCCCTTGCATATATCATCAGCTCCCATGCTTCTCTCTTGCTTTACCATCTTTTTCTAATGAAACTACAACTTTAGATAAGTAAATATTTCTGCTGTATGACTGCACCTGTACAGTTCAGGATATTTGGGGAAACTAAGAAAAACACACAGCCACGGAAATTGGTCTCACTTTAAATTTATTATCAATAGCTTCAAGTAGTTCTATTAATACAGTTATACTATATCTTCTTAATCTGTTTTCTCTTTCACTCTCTTGGTTTTTTTCACAATTTCCTTTTGAAGAAGTTTTGTGACCATTGTCATTAATTTATCTTACCATTCTCTCTTATTGTAATCAGGTTTTTCCCCCACATTCCATTGGAATTACTTTTCTCTAGGTCCCAAAGACATCCATATCACTAATTTCAATGGCCATTTCTCATATTATTGGCTCTATCTGTAACACTGAAAATAGTCAATCCCTTACCCCTTCTAGAATCAAATTTTCCTCTTGATGTCTATTATTTCTCTGATATTTCTGGCTACTTCTTCTCAGTCACTTTATCAGTTCCTCCTCATTCACCAGAGCTCTAATTTTTAAATATTTTTCCTTTCCACTTGTAATGGGAAGAAAGGTCTCATCCCAAATAAAGAAGGACAAGTTTTACTCCCAAGGTGATACCATTCCCCTGTCATGGTTTTAAATATCATTTCTATGTTTATGATGTCAAACTTTATATTCTGTAAGTAGGATCTTCCTCATACGTTCAAAGTGTAAGATATCTAACTGTCATGTATCCAACTGTCTATTCAATGCACATTTGCCTAGCTCCTGTGTAAAGGGTTAGTGTGTCTTAACTCTAACTTAAAAATATTTCAAACTCAGCTATTGATGTGCGCTTCTCCTGCTCACTTACGTATATTTCTTAAGGTTGACTACATTCTTCCAGTTACTTAGGTAAAAAACTTTGGTGTCAATCTTGATTTCTTTTTCTCATATCTGGTCCATCAACAAATTTTGTCTAGTCTACCTTAATAGGTCCAAAATTCAATCCTATGTGTCTTCACTGAAGCCACCATGATTCTCCTGTCTACCATCATCTTTCTCCTGGATTATTACAATACTACTTTAATTGGTCTCATAACTTCTACACTTGCCCCCTGTAGTCTGTACTCAATAATCTATTTAAAATTTTGAGCCCACCTCCAAATTTTGACTTACATCTTCTTTGCTTTGTTTTTTCTTTAGCTCTCATTTTCCATCATATTAAATATTTTACTTTTTAAATCATGTTTATTGTCTTTCTCCTTTGATAGCATTCATACTCTATAGGGAGAGGAATTTTTGGCTTTTTGATCACTACTCTGTCTTCAGTGCTTATAAGATTGCCTGGTATATGGCTAGGAACTTGGCCAGTTCTCTATTTTTTTTTTTTTTGGAATGAATGATTCACGGACTCTGGAATAAATTTGGGGGAATGAAACAAGAGACAAAGTAAGAGGTAAAATTTCAGGAAACAATAATTTTTGAGTCATCAGTATAGATAAGATAATTAAAACATGTAAATGTATACATTTCACAAGAGGATAAGTGTAGAGGAATAATAAGTGTGAACAGTAAAGAGAACCACTAAGTTGGTGGGTAGAGAGAAAAAGCAGCCCAGTTAGTGAAAGATACAGATAAAAATTGACAGACAATATTTTAGAGACTAAAAATGAGTAGACAAGCTATGTTAAGTGGAGCAGAGAATTTGATCGGGGTCAGAATAAGGAAACTCAATTCCATTAGGGAAATGATTCAATTGAAAAGTTTCAGAGCATTGATGTGTCCATAAATTAGATTATAGGGGTTTACGAAAGTAAGGGATGGGTGATGGGAGCAATGGAGTCTAGAAGTTGGTAGCTTGTTTGAGGAGCATAGCTGTAAAATAATGTCAAATGATAGGAGCAGGATTATAATGGAGTAGTAATTTCAAAATGGAAGACTTCTCGAGATTTGGAAATTCAAACATATTTAAAAGATAAACAGTTTTTTAAAAAGTAAAGTATAAAGAATGAGCACGGCTGGGCGCGGTGGCTCACGCCTGTAATCCCGGCCCTTTGCGGGGCCGAGGCGGGTGGATCACGAGGTCAGGAGATCCAGACCATCCTGGCTAACACGGTGAAACCCCGTCTCTACTAAAAATACAAAAAATTAGCCGGGCGTGGTGGTGGGCGCCTGTAGTCCCAGCTACTCGGGAGACTGAGGCAGGAGAATGGCGTGAGCCCGGGAGGCGGAGCTTGCAGTGAGCCGAGATTGCGCCACTGCACTCCAGCCTGGGCGACAGAGCGAGACTCCGTCTCAAAAAAAAGAGGAAGAAAGAAAGAAAAAAAAAAAAGGACAAGTTTGACTCTGCAAGCAGATGTCTTGTGTGCATGTGACTTAAAGGGAATGATGAGAAGAGAGTGGACACAGTGAACGAATGACCAGCGCTCTTAAGAAATTGTTTAAAAATTCACTATGGGAAGAACATAGGTTAGGTTTTATATAACTAATATGAAACTAATATTTGTGAATTGCCTTTCAACTTTTGTGAAGGCCTCTCTTAGAAATTCCTTAACTCTGCCTCCAAATATCCAACACATATGCTTGACTCTGCAAGTGTAGCGTGATTTAACAGCCAGTGCACACTTAATCTAAACACTCCAAAATTTCTCAGACCACGAGTAGATGTTAGTCTCAGGCAACTACAGTGGAAACTTCATTAATAAGGTGGTGGTGCTCTCCTTTCAAGCGAGCCGCTTCAGGCAAACCCGGCCTCCGACTGTGCCCGAGGCAGGCCTCCAGTCTGAACATAACAGGGGGAAGAGGAACTGCTTGAAAAACCTCCGTTTTGCCACTTGTCTTTCTCTGATCTTGTCCCCTTAACCTCTTGATGCCCCAGGTTTTATAACCTGTACCTAATTTCCTCCTGGCCTATACTAAGAGCTTAATATGTGGGCAATTTTTATGGCATTTAAAATACATAAAATTTGAGTACTGCTCATATTGTGGGTTAACAGGGAGGATTCCTTAGTTTATGAAAAATAAAATTTAATATTGATGATGATATTAAGTGCCCTGATTTACTTCCAAAAATATATTAATTCATTTGTGAGATCCATTTCAGTAGTGATTTTTATACAAAATTGAATACTATTTCTGGCTGAGTAGAAAAAAGGCTGCTCATTGAAGAGGTCAAGAGTAATATTTTGTGTTCAGACTGATGTTGGTTTGGTGCTATTCATTCATTGTTATTGCTATTGTTCTGTTATGTAAATAAAACTGGCCTTTTCCCTTCAGTGTGGTTGTATTGTAGATTTAATTAACTTTTAACTTAGGGAAGGGCAGGGAAGCTTATCAGTTTTGAAGAAATTAAAAATGAAATCTAAAAATTTAGAGTTATAAAGCATTGTAGCCTGTTTAAAATTAAGATATTAAAATAGGCTTTTTAATCAACCATTGTTGTACTAACAGATTCAAACTATTAAAAGCATTAAATAGAACTGCACTTCCTGTATAAAATTGTCATATGTCAGCATTGCTGCACAGTATGAAACAGACCAGTGAAATGATTTTTACTTAATTGAAGAGAAAAAAATTCAGATTTCTGAGTAGGATATAAAAATAGTTTTTGGTCAGCTATATTATCTGGAATGATCGCAAATAACATAATATGTTAATGCCCATTTTTCCATTTAAAGGTCATTCTATTAAAGGCATTTTGGGCCAGGTGCGGTGGCTCACACCTGTAATCCCAGCACTTTGGGAGGCTGAGACAGGTGGATCACCTGAGGTCAAGAGTTTGAGACTAGCCTGAATAACATGGTGAAACCCTGTCTCTACTAAAAATACAAAAATTAGCCAGGCGTGGTGGCAGGTCCCTGTAATCCCAGCTACTTGGGAGCTGAGGCAGGAGAATCGCTGGAACCTGCGAGGTGGAGGTTGCAGTGAGCCACTGCACTCCAGCCTGGGCAGCACAGTGAGACTCCGTCTCAAAAATATAAAAATAAAAGTAAATAAGTAAATAAATAAAGGTATTTTGGTTTTAACTAATTAAAATTCTGTTTTTGTGTGTGGGGGGTACTTTTCCTGAGTCTTTTAGCTCATTTATCTGTATCCACACCGTGGGATTTCCACCCAGAAAATGATATAAATGTAGGGTTTTTTTTTTTCACTTAAACATCTATGTTCAATATTTGGTTCTTATCTATTAAGTACAGTTTGCTCATTACTATTTGCCTCCCTTTCTAATTACAGAATATTTGTGCAGAGTGAAAAGTCATTTATAATCTTTGGGCAATTTAGTTAGGGCATTATAAATCTTAATTCTTTCATAATATGGGGAGGTAATTATGATAGAAGAAAGAAATGTTTATTTTAAACTAGAGGTATTCTTTTTTGTCATGTTTTTTATCTAAACAAAATGGTTTTAAAAATAATTTTAGTTTGGATTAATTTGTATTGTAGTGTACAGCTAATAAAGGAGTTTATGTTTGGGATCAAAAAGTGAGGAATCTATATGCATTAACAGAAATAATGATGCCCAGTTGATATATTCAAATTTGCCTTAATCTGTACTTTTTTCTGTTTCTATAAAACTGAAAAGACAGTTGGACTATCAGTTATGATACAAATCATGATCAGTATCAAGAGAATACAGCCATTAAATTGTATTGTTTTCAGTTAAAATAAGCTAGAAAGTTTTAATCCTAGTAATTAGTACTACTTTTCTTTCATAAATAGTTCAATGTCTACAACTGATTTTTCTTTTAAAAATAAGCCTATGCTATTTTTTCACAAATTAAAAAATAACTCATTTAATGTGAAGAAATAAAATCTAGAATTTAAAAAATGAAACAACTGTCCATCTGTCCCATCCCCACACAATTGTTCAAATTGACAAGCTGGATTCTGCAAGACCTTATTCCATCAAATGTGGGACTCTGTGCATTTGAAAATGACCACAAAGTCATACTGACATTTTAGTACTATTTTTATATTGCCTTCCTCATAGATGAAATATGGTATTCTCTTTAAAAAAAGAGACCTTACTGAGTCACATGATTGGTTGCTATAGGGCTTTTCTTTTAAAGACTTATCTGACAATGCACGATAGGAGATTGCATAGATGATAATCATATTTTTCTCCTTTATGATATAAAACTTGTTTAGTAAAGTACATTTTTAAAATGGGGATAGTGGGTCATGAGCAGTATGGTTTTTCAAAAATAGCTAGAGCATAGGTAATTGTGATTCTCTTTTGAAAAAGCAATAATATGGCTGCCAGAAGGTTTCTGAAAATGTCTGGTATAAATTCCAGCCTCTGACCACATGACTGAGTCTAAAATGAGCAAGGGGAAAATTTCTTCCATGTTAACATTTTTTTCTGCTTCAAACAAACTCACCTTGCTGGGGTATCTCATGTATGCGATTTTATAAACAGGGAAGAATTTCAGAGTCCATGCCACAACTCAGAGATAAAATGTTCAGACTGTGATTTCAATATCTTGCAGGAACATACACATGCTTTACTTTTCAACATGCATATGAAATGGCTACATGTAGAAAGCTGTATAACCATGGTGATTGCTGGGATAAATGAATGCTGAATGTAAGAATTGTCACTGTGACATGTTTTACACTACCTACATGGTAAAAATCCTTTTATGCCAATAATTTGCATAACAAGCTTAGACAAGCATATGTTGTCCCTCAATTTCTTAAAAGAAATGACCCAAGTTAATAGTGCAGCAAGAAATTTATTAATATTTCATTATATAGAGATAGGGTGAGCTATCGATTATCCCACACTAAATAAATGAAAAAAGATAGAAATAAGGAACATAGGGACATTTAATCTGACAGTTCAGCAAAGACAGATATATATGTGTGTGTGTGTATATATATATAGCATTTTTCAGAATTTATTATTATGAATGTCTTTCACATTCTGTTTTTTAAGGAAAACTTCATCCTAGATGTTCAAAACATTGTTTGAATATTTAATATAACAGTACTCATCTGATATTTACAGGTATATGATTTAAGTACTAATATTAATTCAAGTATTGGTAACTTATCCAGCAGTTTTTTTAAATATGCACAAACCAATTGTCAAATCTGAAGAAAAAACAGGCTTTGGAGATCCTTGCATACATTTTTAACAACTGATAATTTATTAAAATAGGTGATGCAATGGTGACTTCAACCTTGACCCTTGGCTATATATATTTTATACTTCACCTATTAGCTAGCTGCTTTTATTCCAAATAGCATCCTCTAAAAAGTAAGCATGTTATTTTAATGGCCTACTCCAGTATAAAATGCACTGTGGAAAGAAATGACTTCTGCATAGCGGCACTAGTGTGCTGCACTGAAACCATAACACAATTTATAAAATAACACAGAAGATTTCATATGCTTGCAGAATTCATATGCAGTAGAACTGCTGCATTTACCTTTTTCTTATATTCACTGTTTAGCCAAATTACACTATAAAAGCGCCATTTATCAACATTAGTTTGAAATTATACACTACTTTATTTGAAGAAGCATAGAAAACACAAATAAATGCTTTGATCAGATATAGAAGAATCGGTGTCATTACTTAACAGAATGAAATATCATGGGGATGAGAAGGTTGACCTAGATATCTTGCTTTTGCTAGGGGATCTCTATATAACTCACTTAAGAAGTAAGTCATGAAATACGGTGCAGTAATTTTGTGTTTTATAATTTTTTGTTTTCTAATATTTCAAGCTGGCTTCTTACCTGCAAAGGTTTTGGGTCAGGTAGACTGTTGGGAGGATTAAAATGCCAGAAAACGTTTGTAAAGCACCCAGTTGCTTAAAACACAGTGAGTTTAAATAAATGTTAAGCCCTTTTCCCCTTCACCATTGCAGATTTATTTTGAATCTTGTAATTGCAAAGCCTGTAATATTTGGGTTTAATTCAACCGTTCTACATTTTGTATGAATTCTCCACTTATTTGAACGAAGCTTCCGACTGTGAACTAAAGCTCCTCAGTGGACTTTCTGTTTCCTGAATAAGAGGAGTCACCTGGGTAAAGACAAATACGTGATCTTGCTTTTCCCCTCCACTTTGGAAGTGAGCAGCAGCGCCCCCAGTCTCCCCACCATGTCTCTCCTTGCTCTATCCAGATCCTTGGTATGAATCACACTTATCTCTTGGGGAAGGGGGCTAAGAAAAGATTCATGAAATTGAATCACAGGTTGTGGGGAAGAAAAGATCTTTCTTAATAGCTGTTCTCAAAGAGCTGAGGTAGGTATTACCTGGTTTCGAATGTCCGAGGCTGTGCTCAGTCCATCTTATGCACCCATATTAAACCAACAGATGTCATCCTTGGGAACCATGACGTGGTGGTAGTTCTTTGGCAAGGATGCAGGTAAATCAGTGGAAGATAGATACTTCCTTTAGTACCTATCATAGTAGCTCACTAACAGTTTTTTCTTTATTGTAAGAAGGAAAAAAGGGAAGGAAAGATATTTTATAAGATCTATACTAGTAAATTAATCTTAATTATTTTCCTTCTTTGCCTTAGTAGAGATAGAAAATAACTGGTTGGATTGAAATGGTGATCTGCTTAGGATCAGCTGTAGTGTGGTAGCACAAACGCTGGGCTAAGAGTGAGGATCCTGGGTTCTGGCTTGATCACTGCCCAACTTACTTCATGTAAAGCAAGTTGCTCGCATTTTCTGAAACTGTTTTTGGCCTAGAAAATGGGGGAAAAGGTATTTTTAATTGCCCAGAATAGTGCCTGTCAGATAAAATATGTTAAAGTGGAGGATGATGTATTATATTAACTCAAAACAACAATCTAGTTTCTTTTAACACTCCTATTACAGAAACTCACATACACTGTATATACTCTATATACATACATACATACATACATACATACATACATACATATACACACATACATACACTGGTTGAATATTATAATACTGCATTGTACCCTCCTTTTGTTGCAATGACAAAGGTATGTATGGCTATCTTCCCATGCCATTAAATATTATAGATTTTGTTTGAATTTCAATATAGTATTTTATAATACCATAACTGTCATTTAATTAATTAGTGACATATAGATGAACATGTAAATTGTTTTTAAATTTTCTTTTTTATGAACAATGCTGCGATAACGTTATTGTGTCTTTTTTCATTTTGATTGTTTATTGTTTTCTGATTTTGTCATACAGAATTTGGATGCATTCAAATTCATCCACTTTTTTGTTTCCAGTTTTTATGACATGGTTAGAAAAGCTTCCCCTAGACTCAGTTTATAAATATTGTAGGCACTGTTACCTATGGGTAAGTTCATGATTTCACTTATTCAAAAGGAATTACTACTATTATGCTCTTGTCGTTATTGTTGTTAAGTGTAACTAGTCAGGTAGAAATTGTTTTTCCTGAATGGCTAGCCATTTTTTTCTGATATAGGGATCAAATAACCTATTTTCCCACTAACCGGAGTGCTTTTATTTATTATTTAGTTTATTTTTAGATTGTCTATTATATTAATTTGATTGGCAATGTTTGCAGGTATTGTGAATAAAAATCATTACTCATCAATCGCTAGCACAGGGATTTGAGGTTTGACAAATAAAATCCCCAGCTAAAAGTATGATAGGAGATAGGAATGTCTGGAAAAGGTAGGTGGGAGCAACAAGAGAGGGGAAAAGATGAAGGATGAAGAAAAACACATACAGATGAATGACATTGTGATCTCAAAGGGGGTTGGAAGCCGTGTATGTGTGTGTGTGTGTTCGTGTGTGCGCGCGTGTGTGTTTGTGTTTGTGTGTGCGTATTGATTTCTACTTCTTCGTTCAGTATTGTGTTGGATTGTTCCAGCACTTGGATTTAAATCAAGAAGTTACAAAACTACAAACGAGTCTGGGCTTGATGGCACCAGGAAGAGGCTAGTTAGAATGATGACCTGTGAGGTTGAGGCTGGTTGCAGAAGGCCATAAAGCCAGGAGAATACTGATAGATCAAGAAATGAATTAAGGGTGTCAAGAAAATGTGGACGGTGATGAAATTTAAGAGGACATTAAATGTATCTTAGAGAGTAAAAGAACTGAGTAGGTAGAGTTGTGGTCAGACATGAGGATATTGAAGCTTATGTGACTGTGATGAGTATAATAAATCCAATGTTCTTTTATTTGTGCTGCCTATTTTTATACAATAAAATTATCAAAGGGGTGAGATACAAGTTGGATAAAATGAGGTAATGGAAAACTTTATGGACAGAGAAAGTGTAAAATTCTACTATAATGAGGGAGGAAAAGTTAAAAAGAAAGGAGGGAAAATTTTTTTTAAATACAGTCTTATTAGGATAGGGAGTGTGAAGCAATATATTTAATGGAAAAAGAAGAAGGGCAAGTGTTTTGGAAAACAGGCAAGTGAATCTGATCTAAAATATGGAGCAGAATCATTGATGATGTGGCAGGAGGAGAAAGAGAAAACGGTATAAATATTTGAAGGGAGTTCTCCAAGTTCAATTAAATGCTTAGGCAGGTCCCCAAATTAAATTACATGCCAAGAAACCGTTGGCAAGCAAAGTGTAGTAATTAAATGCCACAGGGCTAGGAATGGGGCCGAGCCTTGCCCTATTCTGCCACCTCCTAGTGGTCCTGTTCACCATTCTGTAATGGGAAACTTAGTAAATGAAACAAACAGATCACAGTCCAAAATGGCACAAAAAAGATAACTGAAACCAGATGCTAAGGATAAACACAACTGTGGCTAGAGACATAGATTCCAAGGGCAGCTCTGCATTGGCCAAATGGGGATTTTCACTCTTGTATAGACAACGTGCCAGGCTCCTGGGGTCCAGCATGAATGAAGGAAGATGCAGTGTTCATGGAGAAAGAAAAGCTGGCTGTAAGTTAATAAGCTCTGAGTGCCCTTCAAATAAAGATATGAATGGATTTATTGCCTGGGTAATAGCCAGAGTTTCAAGCTTCTAATACAATTTCTAGCATACAGACACTGGGCTCACATTGCAGCCATGGCCGTAGCACTAAGATACTAAGGGTATGGGCTGATTGGAATCTCAGATTAAAATGGAAAGACCACAGTTTTGAAATATCTAAGAGCTCCCACCAAGGTTCCAACATTAATTCAGTGTCTGTAAACTATGTGTGTGTGTGTGTGTGTGTGTGTGTGTGTCTGTGTGTGTAGAGTCATTTTATAATTTGTGTGTATTTTGACTGGGTTGTTCTAATGGTGCTTAAATTAGTGGAGATAATCCCACTTCCAAATAATTCATTTCGATATTTTGTATGGGTGGTTTTCAATGGTAGAGTGGCTTTTCTGGTGGAAAGTTGAGGAGGCCTTCTAAAACACTGCACTTGGCAGAGGGAAGTAACTTGGAGTTTATTTGTTTTTTCGATCTGAGTATCTGAAAGACACATTTCATTACTTCACTTCTAATGGATAATATTAGCTTTTTCTGTGTACTGGTGGGGAAAAGCAAGGGGAACATAGTTGCTACCTAAAACATTTCAGGAATCAGAAACCGGTTGGTCTAAAGAAGTACATTTGTGAAATATTGTGCTATTATTCACCCTTAATAAGGAAGTTCTGTCATTTGGGGCAATGTGGATGAACCTGGAGGACATTAAGGTAAGTGAAGTAAACCAAGCACAGAAAGACAAATATTGCATAATTTCACTTACATGTGAAATCTAAAACATCAAACTCATAGAAGTACAGAGTAGAATGATGGTTGCTAGAGGCTGAGGGGTGAGAGAGAAAATGGAGGAATCATTCGTCAAAGGTTATAAAGTTTCAAATAGATGGGGAAAATTACGTTTTGAGATCTATTGCATAGCAGGGTAACCATAGTGAATAATAAATAATGCATATTTCAAAATAACTAAATTTCAAATGTCTTACCACAAAAATTGATAGGTAAGCAAGGTGATAAATATGTTAATCTTTTTGATTTAATTATTTCACATTGTTTACACATATCAGGACATCACATTGTATCCCATAAAAGTATATAATTATGATTTGTGCATTAAACATGATATTAACTTTTAAAAAGTAGAGATTCAGAAATTATTTTTATTTATTATTAAAAACCTTTAAAGGAGCTAAAAGAAGCCCTTTGTGTCATGATCATAAAATAGAAAGTATTTTTATTGAATTCATCTTTTTAGACAAATTTTTACATTCATTGACATAGTGTCCATTACATTAAGTAGATCCAAGGGTGTGATCCCCAATTTAGGGATATGCAGGTGAATCCAGAAAGCTCTCGAATGAACTATCCAGAGAAGGACAACTACTGGCAGAGCTGGGACCAGAGACCTGCTACTGGTTTAAACATCTTTCTAACTTGTCTCCATTTTGTGCTCTTTAGACTCCTAAAGCCAAAATGGTCACTGGAATATAATCCTTCAATTAAGCAGATTGGACTAATACAAAATTATAAAAATTATAATACGAGATTGCTCAATGCTTCACAAATCTTCTTGCTAAATCACCAGTAACATACTAAATTTCAGGTTGTAGCCTTAAGTGTCATTAACTGGATTGCAGAGAAGCAAAGAAAGCAGAAAAGTTTTCCATTTTTATAACTGACAGCAAAGAATACAAGTAATAAATTTTGTATAAAAATTACTTTTGAATGCATTATGTGTTAGAAAATTCTGCCTAAAGAAATTATCTGTGAAATGGGGATAAAGCCTATAACTGCTTTGCTTCACATGAAGTGAGGATTAATGAATAACCCTGACAGACTGCTCGAAACTGATTGGGAAAGACATGAAAGAGGAATACAGGGTATTGTCAATACACAAGGATTAATAGAGAAAGAGATTTTTGTCCAGGAGGAAATGTTAATTCATTTATAAATTAAGTGGTGAATCCATAAGGTACTTACATGTGTTCTCCATTCGAACCACATCCTAAGTTATCAGGGTAAAGCAGTTTTATTTTATCTCCAGAGAAACAAATAATAGAGAAATTTAAATTTCAGCATTAGAGATTAAGACTAGATATTTTAAAAACTCATTACTTCACAATCTGCTAATTTATAATTTGTAATAGTTCAATCATTAATGGAGTGAGCTTTAACATAAACTTGTCTTTTAAAAAAAGACTTCTGAATTAGATTAATAAAGTATACAAAATTGCTCTGTTACTCTAGAAGAAAATATTTATCTTGCTTAAACATTCAGGCTGGTTTTAAGTAGCTTAATAGTACCTACTGGCTACAAATAATAATCTTCCAAATGATTTTCCTAATAATCTATGCGCATTTGCAGAATGCCTTCTTTACAACATTGTATTTACTAATATTTTTGTTACTGTTTATAATTGAAAGTCATTCAATAGCTTTTTAATTTTTTAATGATAAATTTCAAATTTTATAGTATTCAAACTTGTTTTTCTCCCATGAACTAAGTTTTCTCATAACATGTCTCATAACTGCTCCCTTTTCTTCCAGCCTTTCTTTGTGGCCTTATTCTAGGCCTTCATGATTTGTCACCTGGAGTATTGCAACTCTTCTATGTCATTATATTTCTAAGGCAAAGAGAAATGCTCTCTCTCTATCTGAATGTCCATCAGTACCCATTGTTGCCATAATGGTCTTTGGAAATGGCATCTGGTATTGCTACCATATTGTTTAAAATCCTTTAATGATGCCCTATTGCCTATAGAATAGAGTCTGATACCCTAATTACATCTGTTAAAAGAAAAACTTTAGACCAATTAAATTTAACAAAATTCATTTGGGCAAAGAACTATTCATGAACTAAATGGCACTCAGAACCAGGAGAGGTTCAGAGAGCTCCACCCAGCAATGTGGGCAGGCAGTATTTATAGACAGAAAAAGAAAGTACCCTAGAAAAACAGCTCGATTGGTTACAGCTGGGTGTTTACCTTGTAGAGATGTGGTCTGATCAGTTGGCAACCTGTGATTGAATGAATCCCAGCTGCTGTGATTGGCTGAGACTCAGCTATTTATTACAATATACTCTTTAGTAGGCTGCAGTCTGTTTACGTACTAATTTAGGTTGCAGTTCGCTACATAGGGATTCAAAGTACAAAGGCATCTTTGGGCCAAATTTTAACTCAATTTAACACATTATATGTGATTCTTTATGCCTCGACTTAATGTCCTTGCACATCTTCTCCTCCTAGCCCTAGATTCCACTCATAAAGCCTGCACTCAGGTTTGTACGCTTTTCCTGGATCCCTCCCCCTTCATTTTTCATGCCTCTATATCTTTTTTTTTGTGCTGGTCATTCTCCCAGAAAATCCTTTTACTAGTATCTCAGTCCTTCCTATAACAAGTGAACATCTATTCAAGCTCTACCATTTATATATTAACTTTCCCAACCATTGCTCTGTGTGCACACCTACTAAAATCTGTAAACATATTAATCAATAATAATAAAGATGTCAAATGTTTATTGAATACTTTTACTTAACACATTATGGAATATCTATTTTGGAGTCACTGTAATCATACGAGAATGATACCTATTAGCTCCTTTACCCATTGCATATCCTCAAGGCTTAGAGAGATTAGGTACCATGTTCAAGGTAATTGAGCTAGTAAGAGAAGGAGTTAAATTCAGATTATACTCTCCTATTGAGTCTTCCAATGGCACTCATTTGTTTTAGGTCTATTTTCACCTTTTACAAAGGAAACTCTGAGAACAGAAACAATGCCTCTTTATTATCCTTAGCACCCAGTGCAGGTTGTTGGAAGAAATACAAGAATAATCAAACAGTGATATGAGCTACTCAGAGATGTAGCAATTTTTTTTTTTTGAGATGGAGTCTCGCTCTGTCGCCCAGGCTGGAGTGCAGTGGCGTGATCTCAGCTCACTACAGGCTCCGCCTCCCAGGTTCACGCCATTCTCCTGCCTCAGCCTCCCCAGTAGCTGGGACTACAGGCGCCTGCCACCACGCCCGGCTAATTTTTTGTATTTTTAGTAGAGATGGGGTTTCACCGTGTTAGCCAGGATGGTCTCGATCTCCTGACCTCGTGATCCGCCCGTCTCGGCCTCCCAAAGTGCTGGGATGTAGCAATATTATTAGTAATGCAATTGTAAGATTTGACATTACATTCATCCTTTCTATGTTGAAACATGAAATGGTTTCCTACTGCACCTGTAAATTTTCATTGTAATAAATGCCAAATATGTGTACTCCCTGTTTGTTTTGTTTTTTTTTGGTTTGTTTGTTTTTTGTTTTTTGTTTTTTTCCCAACTGCTTCTTCTTCTTTGGTAATATAACTCTTGTTTTGGCAAAGATATGAAGGATCACTTCAGAGGAGACCTCAAACATCAGTATTAGTTAGAATAAGCTAATCACAATTATTTTTTCTTTGCTGGTGATTAGTTTGTGAATGAGATGTGGTGCAATTCTAGCAGGAAGGACCAGTCCTTCAGGTTCTGGGAAGGGTTTCTCATGTGGGGTGGGGGGAGGGGGGAGGGATAGCACTAGGAGATATACCTAATGTTAAATGACGAGTTAGTGGGTGCAGCACACCAGCGTGGCACATGTATACCTATGTAACTAACCTGCATGTTGTGCACATGTACCCTAAAACTTAAAGTATTAAAAAAAAAAGGTACAAAAAGGAGAACCTCTCTTTTTTCTGGTCTTTGGATGTGTGCAATGATGTATTTCTTGGTGTCAGGTTCAAGTCCACGTTAGGGTCCAGCCCCAGCTGAGGTCCAAAGGGAGTGAGTGGACAGCTGAAAAAACACTCAGCGGGGGCATAGGTAGGTGAAATATAGCTTTATTCAGCAGCTCGCTTATCAGCAACTCACACTAGTCCGCCTTGTCTCGGCTGCTTGAGCTGGTGGCTCCCATGCACAGATACACGGCCTGTTCTCTTTTACCTTCAGGGTCAGCAGCTTAACTCTTTCTCTCTTTGGGCACAAGCTGGTTCCTGGCTCCCTGCTGCCCCTCTGACAAACGGTCATTCTTCCTTACAGGGGCCAGTAGCTTTACTCTCTCTCTGGGTGACAGTGCCTGCACAAGAGCACCTGTACAATGTCAAGTCATGTCAAGCCGAGCCCTGTGCACAGTGTCAGCAGGGCAATTATACATTTTACAGACAATAGTGTCTCAGAGCCAAGCATGAACTTACACAAACAAGTTCTATAACCAGTAGAGGTGTGCTCCGAGTCACACAGGCCTTATGTCTGCCTCGGCCTATCCTTGACCAAAGCACATCTATGTACCTTATACCTGGTGCTACTATAAGCGTCTTTGACCACAAAGGGAGCAGGCTCTTTGCTAAGTATGGCAAAGAAGGGAGAAGAAAAGAATCTGAGCTCTTGTCATGGCTGAGGTACTGAACTAGTTAATTCTGGAATTGTTCCATCCCCAGACCTGTTATGATATGAGATAATAACTGTTATTTTCTGTATATATTACTTAATATTTTGTTATTGTTGACTTTCAGAAGTTTTGTTATGATATGCCTTGGTTGATGCAGTTTTCTTGATATTTAACCTACGTGGTGTTCACAGGTGGATATATTTGTTGTTGATATCTGAGTTGTGCTTGATGTATTTCATCGACTTTGGCAAATTCTTGGCTATTGTCTCTTCAAGTATTCTTTTGAGCACACGTTCTATCTTCTCTCCTTCTGTAACTCCAATTATTTATGTTACACTGTTTACTATTGTCTCAAAGATCTCAGATAATCTGTTCTATTTCTATTTCTCTTTGAGTTTTAGTTTGGATAATTTCCATTGACTTGTCTTCAGGTTCACTGATTGTTTTTATTTCTGTGTCCGGTGTACTGATAAATCCATCAAATGAATCATGCATGTTTTGATTTTTTTTTTTTTTTTTTTTTTTTTTTTTGAGACGGAGTCTCGCTCTCTCACCCAGGCTGGAATGCAGTGGCGGAATCTCGGCTCATTGCAAGCTCCGCCTCCCGGGTTCACTCCATTCTCCTGCCTCAGCCTCTCTGAGTAGCTGGGACTACAGGCACCCGCCACCATGCCCGGCTAATTTTTTTGTATTTTTAGTAGAGACGGGGTTTCACCGTGGTCTCGATCTCCTGACCTCGTGATCCGCCCGCCTCGGCCTCCCAAAGTGCTGGGATTACAAGCGTGAGCCACCGCGCCCGGCCTGTCCACTTTGGCTTTCACTGGACCACTGCCACCTCTTGGTTGCCATTGCTTTGATATTGCTTTGTCTTCCGGTTCATGTTGGTAAAGATATGTTTCACCTATTGTGATAATTCATCGAAGTAGTTCTCCGGGATCTTGATTCCACTTGTTAAAAATTTCCGTTGAAAGCCCTGCTCTTGTCTGCAGCTGATCTGTGTGCAATGGTTTTGGCACCCATCGAGTAGAAAGTTTGCTCAACTTTAATTTTTCAGTCAGAATTGTGTAAGCTGACCCAGTTGAAATGTCTATGGTATTGGCTATTGGTTCTGCTGTTTATTGCTGGCCCTCTTCAATTAGGGCACAAACAAGATTAATTTTTTTTCCTGACAAATTGATGCGGATGGTCTGCTGCTGCAGGCTTCATCTAAACATCATCTTGTCTTTTCTTAAAATGAGTTATCTATTTGTAAACTACTGATTACTTTGGGGCATTGTCCCTATAAACTTTTTATAAAGCATCAATGATTTTACCATTTTCAACCTAAGCTTCACCAAAAATTTGATGTTTGTTCTTACTTTAATTTTAGCAGAATTCGTAATGCTCTGATAGGGGCTTTTTTCAAACTGATGTCTTACTCTTCTAAGTGCCTCAAACTAGATTCTGTTCAGTGAATGCAAGTTTATTTTGGTGCAAAAAATGTTGAAATTTATGTATAGTTTTTTACAAAATACACATTTTGTATGAACTTTTTGGAAATTCCTTGTATTTTATGATATTCAAAATGATATTCAAAATCATTTAACTGATTATATATTATTGGGCATTCTTACTTTCTCTAATTTCTCACCACAATCTTACGATTATATTCAGGAAAAATGAAATTTGCTGTAGGTCAAACGGCTGGTTAGAGGGTAATCCTGCACTATGTGTAAGCTCAATACCATTGTCCTTCACTCAACCATGTGCTACTTGCTGTGAAGCAATAGGAAGATTACAGGTCAAAGGAAAAAGGAAGGTCAGGGAGTTTATTATGACAGAAATCAGGATCCAGGGTGTAAATTGTCCAGGATTCAGGAAGAGCCTAAATTAGAGAACTTGAGTCATGCAAGGGATCTGACTAGGTGTTATGATTAGACCTCTAAATATTTCCTGACCAAGCATAAAGTGGATCTAAAGGGTCATCTGCTTAACACTCTCAGTGCACTTTCACTGACATCATCTGCCTCTCTCGTCCAGTGCTCATCTTACAACGCCTACTTCCTTAATAGAGTGAAAACATAATCTTCTTTTTTCGTCCCTGCTCTCAATGCCTTAATTTAGGATCTCAACATATCTATTTTTGATTCCTACAAAAGCATCCTTACTGTATTTTCTGCCTTTGGCCTGATCCCCATCCAATTTATCTTATCATATCATTTCCCCTGATTTTAATCCTGTAACGTCTTTATAGATTTTAGTAAAAACTCAAACCCCTTAGCTCAATAAACAAGGCTCTATATGATCTTGTCCCTGCCTACCATTTTAGCTACATAATTTGCCAATATCCAACATAGACCTGATTACAGTGAACTAGGTTTCCAGCACACATGCTTTATTTCTTTATGCACTTGCCCATTCTGTTTTCTACACCTACAGTGTTCTCCATTTCCTCCACAAGCTGTTATTCTTGTTCATCTCAACCTATCTTTCAAAACACAGCTTCAGTTTCACTTTGATTGGAAATACTTGATTTCCCATTAAATTAATAAAGGTTCTTTACTCTGCCTTCCAGTATATTCTCTTTGTATACTTATTATAGCACAAATTACAGCATGCCGTAGTTTCTAGTTTTGTTTTTGTTTGTGTAAAACTGTTTTTATTTTGACTTTATAGTCCCAGGATTTTGCACAGAGCCTGGCTCTTAGTAATTCCTTAATCAATGTTCATTGGAATGCTATAATAATGGTAAAATATTAATCAGAGAAAAAAGGGGAAAAGCCTAATTAACCAATCACGCAGCCCACTTTTCTCCTCCCAAAGCTGTCCACATATCAGTGAGAGGCTCCACTATCATTCACAAGATTATTAGGACCAAAAGTCAAAAAGTCATCATCGATATGTTTCTTACCTTCATACTTATTCATCTTCAATCATCAAGTCCTACTGGTCAAACTGTATCCTGACTGTAACCACTTCTCACCCTTCCACCATTGCCATCCTACACCAAGGTATTATTATCTTATTTTTCCTGTATTTCATTTGGTTTTATGACTAGTCTGGTTTTTTCATTACTCGAACCTTCTCACAATAGTGTGTTCTCCATGCAGCAACCAGAGAGCACTTTAAGAGATGGAAATGCCAAAGCTCTCCCTGCAGCTTCACCATCCGACTTTAGATAAAACCTAGAGTCCTTGGCATGGCTGACCAAGTCCCACATCATTGGCAGCTGACCCTCTCCCTGGATGTCATGGTACCCATTCCCCCCATAGGTAACCCACTCCACTCCTAATGGCCTTCATGCAGCTCCTCTATGCATGCTAATCATGTTCCTACCTCAGGAACTTTGCATTAGTTGTGCCCATGGCAGAAATGCTCCTCTTCACGCTATTCAGGGTGAGCAAATAGTACCTCTTCAGTGAGCCCTCTTTAACAGTTGTATTACAGCAGCCCCATGCTACCTTTAGTGTCTGTCCCCAATCCTCTAATCTTCCTTTATGTTCTTTTGTGTCACCATCACTAGAGATCGTATCACATATACGTTTTGTTCACTTATTTTCTGATTTTTCACTGTAACATACATTCCATAAGTCCACACACTGTCTTGTTCGCTCTTGTACCCTCATGATAATTTTTTATTGAATATATGAATTAAGACATAATACTCCAGACTCCAGTTTTTTCTATATTCTACTTTATAGAGGATCTTATGAACTTTTATGAACATGACTAGAAATACATGTTTCATCACAATGTATACACTCAGACACTTATAACGGATAGAGGTGTCTCTCAAAACAGTACTTATATTTACTATATAAATTATGTCCTATTATTTTGTGTTCTATTGTATTTTTCATAAAATTAGTTTTATTAATTTTGTGTTATAATCAGGGCCAACTACCTATGGTTGTACAGCCTATCTTCTGTCAAGGGGGATACATCTGGATATATGTATTAGATATGTATGTAAAAGTAAGAATGTATACATATATATCTGAAAGTACTACATTAAATGTATTTTTAAGAGTAATAATAAAATAAAAATTGAGTAAAATAAAGTTCCTGGTAAGTAGGAGTTTGCTTTTCTATTAAACTAATAATTTCACTTGAAATATTGACTTGGTCTTAGGAAATTTTTAGTTTTAAAAATTCAGGTTAATCATAAAAATTAGTTAAAACTAAGAATAATTAAACACAATATTTTATATGCAAGGAAAATATTAAAAAATGGCAACAATATTTATGTTTTTGTTAAGAAATATATGTGAGAAAATCTTAAAAGTAAATGTAAAAATAAAAGAGAGGCGTTCTCTTGAGTTGTAAACTGAGCTATTTTATTTAGGAGTTCAAGTCCTGGAGGAAAGAACTGGTTGTACTCTTCTTGGGAAATTTTCCTTAGAATTGAAGTGTGGTGGAACAAGGAGCACACATTTAGGAGCTCTTGGCAGAGCTGCACTGATGAAGCAGGGACAGAAAAGTTGGAATAAGGTCAAGGGATTATTTCTGTATCCTTTATTTTAAGCCTGTAAATTTCACTTTGATTTGTCATGTTCATTCATCTTGTTGCATTTCTCAGGCAGAACACTGGGGAACAGCAAAGAGAATTTTATTTATATAAATTAATGTGCTAATTAGCTGCAGTCTCACGGCTCTTGGAAAATTGCCATTTCATTTTATTGCACATTAAAGATTGGATGTCCCAACCCTTGTATGCCTTTGGAAATGGAGAAAAAAACCCTACTAAAAATTTCTGCCACCCCAAAGGGAAATGTTAAACTCTGTGTGCCTCATGCTCAGTGCGTAAGTGCTTCTTACTAGCCTATATTTTACAATTTGTGCTTTTGCCCCAGCATGTCCGGTTTTTAGAAAAATAGAGTTCTATTAAGTTTTGTCTTTTGCATCTTATTACATCAATTACTAACCATGTTTATAAATACATTCTGATGTACCTAGAAAGATTAGTATGCCAATAAACAAATGAATCATATAAAAATTCATAAAATGTGAATCCCAAAGGCTGGAATATTTTAAATTTTGGGATGTCAGTCCACAGGGGATATGTTCCAGAAGGTTGTATTCTCATCTGGGATCTACCAATGGTGAGCTGGAAAACTTCTTCTAGATTTTCCTTCATTTTGATGATTGCACAATGAATGAAATTTACCTCCTTCTTGTTTCAGAATTTTATATATATATATATATTTTTTTTGAGACAGAGTCTTTCTGTGTCACCCAGGCTGGAATGCAGTAGTGCGATCACAGCTCACTGCAGCCTCAACCTCCTGGGCTCAAGTGATTCTCCTGCCACAGCCACCTGAGTAACAGAGACTACATGCATGTGCCACTATGCCTGGCTAACTTTTCAGTTGTTTTGTGGAGGCAGGTCTTGCTTTGTTGCCCAGTGTTGAACTCCTGGGCTCAAGTGATCCTTCTGCATTGGCCTCCCAAAGTGCTAGGCTTACAGGCATGATTCACTGCACCTAACTAGAATAATATTTTGGAAATAAATAAAAAGTGTCCTAGCTCTCTTGGAAGACATATGAACTTTTGTACATTCAACCATATACACATGTGAGATATTCACTACCATGAAGAAAACAAATAAACTAACAGATGTGTGTGTGTTAGATATTAATCAATGCCACATTGAATACTAAATTGATAAAAACATACTTTTTGTTTCTGTCTGTCCTTACTTTTTTGTTTGTCTTGTGTATTAGTCCATTTTCATGCTGCTGATAAAGACATACCCAAGACTGGGCAATTTACAAAAAAAGAGGTTTAATGGACTTACAGTTCTATACGGCTGGGGAGGCCTCACAGTCATGGCAGAAGGCAAGGAGGAACAAGCTACATTTTATGTGGATGGCAGCAGGCAAAAAGAGAGCTTGTGCAGGAAAACTCCCATTTTTAAAACCGTCAGATCTTGTGAACTCATTCACTATCATGAGAACAGCACAGGAAAGACCTGCCCCCATAATTCAATCACCTCCCACTGGGTTCCTCCCATGACATGTTCCCACATGTCATGGAAGTGAGAATTGTGGGAGTTACGGTTCAAGATGAGATTTGGGTGTCAACACAGCCAAACCATATCATTTTGTGTTTTTGTGGGGTTTTTTTTTTTTCCTATAGTTTCTGAGATAAGGTCTCACTCTGTCACCCAGGCTGGAGTGTAGTGGCATGAACATAGTTCACTGCAGCCTTGACTTCCCAGGCTCAGGCAATCCTCCCATCTCACCCTCCTTCTTACTTTTAAGATGGAGGAGGGTTTGTTTTAATCTACATTTCCTATGACTAGTTTCCACCAAAAAGGGGAAAAAAACTCTTTTTTTATTATACTTTAAGTTCTAGGGTACATGTGCACAACGTGCAGGTTTGTTACATAGGTATACATGTGCCACGTTGGTGTGCTGCACCCATTAACTCGTCAGATAAAGAGTTAGCCCATTGAAGCACAATTAGAAAGCAGCCCAGCCCGTCTGGAAATTGCTGTACTCCTGATCTCCTACCCATAGGTATATCCCAGTGACTGCTGAGAAGGATGTCCTCTCTCTCCATTCCATCTCTTAAAACTTGAAGACATGCTCCTGTTTTAAAATATCTTGGTCCCTTCTTGTGTTTTTCCAGAACATTATAAAAGAACTACAAATTTTAACAATCTTTCTATTTTCTCTAAAATGGAAAGAATACCAGAAAAACTTATGAAAAGAATAGAAGAGGAAAGAAATGACTGTGGAAAATAGAATAGATGAGCATTTCTGTAGGGATACAGAGTTCTGGGTGAACCCGTAGAATGCAAAAGGGGTACGTAGACCTCCTAGAGAGCCTTCTCTCACCTTTCTCCTGCAACAATGACAAAGTTTTGGAAAGAAGAGGCAAAAATATGAGGTAGCATAAACAGTGCTACACCAGACAATGTATTATGTGGCTTCAGCTTTGGTCTTGGCTGTTCTGCAAAAGATTAACTGAAATTCAGGCCAAATTGTTTTATTTCACTGGCATATCTTCTTTGACCTGTACAGTAAGATGGTTCAAAAATTCCCCAAACCAGTTCTAGTTCCATGATTCTGTAACTATATTTTTATTTTTCAGAGAAGCCATAACCTATTAATAAATCTCAACTTTACTTATCAGCAGTTACAAAACATCACGAAGAACAATAGTGGAAAAAGTTGCCTGCAATACTGAATGAAGCAGAGTCCTCTAAAAACATTGTATAATAAAAGTAGTAAGATAAACCAGTAGCTTTTAACTCTTGTAATTTTTGTATTTAAAATATTGTAGAATTGAATTAGGGAGTTCTCAGTTGCTAATAGCTATGTACAGTGTATAGCATTATTTCCTAGAATACTGTCCAGAGATGAAAAAATAAAGGAGACCTTACAGAAGTGATAAGCAATAAGCTAACAGCTTTTTAAAAGCTAGTGCATACCATATTCTGTTTTAAGTCTTTTTACTTAGAAGCCAATCAGATGAAGACTATTTGGGAACATCAGCACTAGCTTACTAAACAATGGCATTTGCATCTTGAATTATTCTATTAGATTCTAACCTTGGCACAGTATAACCCTTTTGCTGAAATATTTATAATTGCCTAGTAACATGGGAAATAAACAATTTATTCCTATTATCTGTGTGCATGTTTTGATACAGAAAAAGCAAACTGTGAATGACTGGGTACTAATAAGATCATGGAATGTCCCCAGCTTGTCATAATGGCTAGTAACAAATATTTGCATCAAGCCTTGGTTATCCAAATATTCCTTATGAAAAGTGGCTGAGTGGGTTTGATTTCTCTAACCTTGCAGAATCATTTTATTCTATTGTTCCTGTGATGGATATGTAGGGTAATGTAGTCCAAAGCCTTCAGGCAATGCACGAATTGAATATTTGCTATTTGTGTAGCATGTTGTTTCTGAAGTGTCTAATTTGGAAGTGATTTAGTAAATACAATCACCATGAATGTGGTGATGGTTTCTCTTTGGTTTTTGCATAGGGAGATTTGAAACAGCGTCTCCATCCTCCCAATCATTTAAAATAAAATAGGAAAAATATTATAACACTTGTACATTTTTAATGGGATAAGAAGCAAAATGTATACAGTTTTGGCAGTAAGGTCACCAAGCTTGCAGGGAAAAATATGGTTTTAAATAAATGCATGGATTCAAATTGTGACATAATAAAACCTAAATATTTACCTTAATTTTGGTATCACCAGACAGAAAACCTTTCAAATTGTTAAAAGATACTGTGAATCCTAAATGACATTGATTAAAAAGATCTCCCAGGTGCAGTGACTCACACCTGTAATCCCAGCACTTTGGGAGGCCAGGACAAGCTCAGGAGTTGGAGACCAGCCTGGGCATCATACTAATAAGAAACTCCATGCCCTCAAAAAATACAAAAATTAGCTCAGCATGGTGGCGTTTACCTGTAGACCCAGCTACTTGGCAGTCTGAGGCAGGAGAATTGCTTGAGCAGGGAGGTAGAGGCTGCAGTGAGCCAAGATGGCACCACTGCACTCCAGCCTGGGTGACAGGAGTGAAACTCTGTCTCAAAAAATATATATAAAATAAAAAAAAGATCATCTTTGCAGAGTACATGTGTATTGTCATGGACATTATCTGAAACCTAAGTATAACATCAAAAGGCAAAGGCCTCATTGCAAGACAGAACTATTTTAATTTAGTGAAGTAATGTTAAAAAGATTCACATAATATATCTTTCAGCTGGAAAACATTCATTAAGGAAAATCTATGTTAATGTTAACAGCATAAACAGAATTCCAAATAAAGAAGAACACAGTGAACAACCTTAAATGACCTCTGGTTCCCTTAAGAATTCGCTGCTCAGCTCGCCCCTGTGGCCATCTGCCACCCCCATGACCACGCTCTGTCCCTCCTCGGCAGTGCCACAGTCTGAGAGGGCTGGAGACAAGCCTGCTCTGACTACCACCTCTAGGATCAAGAGGAAACACGGCCTCAAAAAAGTTTTGAATCAACTCTAGTTAGAAGGTTTCAAAGCTTGACCTATTTTAGTCTTGATTTCTTTTTTATTCTCTTGAGAAAAATGTATCTTTATGTGATCAGAAAAATAAAAATAAAAAGCCTAAATGAGTTACAAATCTGTTCAGATAATCACCAGCATTGGATTAGCTAACTACAAATAGATCAGGAAAAAGCAATTATATCTGTATCTGTCTGTCTATCTATCTATCTATCTATCTATCTATCTATCTATCTATCTAGTTCCAACGGTCCATGGAGCAGGGTGGTGTGTCCTAAGACATACTGGTCTGAATAATTCTTCACATTCTACTAATATCAAAGGCTATGACCTGAACGAGGAACTTCACGCTTTCAGGTCTTGGTTTTCTCATATACAAAATATGGGGTTAAACTAAATTACTGCCAAATTCCTTCTTGTTCTGAAAATAACGTATTGGTAAATCACATAACCTGATAATGTTTGGTGTATAGAAAATCTGAAGGTGTCAAGCTTTGACTGAAATGTTCAGAAAATTCCTGAGCCCCAGATGTAGTAGAAGTGGTTGAAGACATTTTCTTGATGTTCACCTTGAAGCCTTTAGGGGTAGGAGATGAAACAACATCTGGCAAGGTACGAATTTTTACAGCAGCTTTATAAAGCTTATCTCCAAATGATATTTGTAGACTCCTCCATTTAAGTAAAATAAAGCCAGAGGGAATTAAAAATAGGTGTTAAAATGCTCCATGTATTTATCTTTCAAAATACCCAAATCTGCACGTAAGAAATTGGTCCAGGTGAATATATTAGTGAATATGATGGTTCCCTGGCCAGTCAGTGATTTACATAATCTACAGACATCTAACTAATTTAAGTAAATCAGTAGATAAAATGCTCACAATTGTATATTGATAAAACTATTATGTCTGTTTTTAAAAAACTCTTCTCCTACAGTGTGTTGAGATATACTAGTTCCTTCATGTTTCAAATATTTTCAAAAAAATAACAATTTATCTCAACAAGACATAATATTTTAACAACCCATTTTTCTATAATTGGAGGTAGACGGAAATGAAATACTATATCTTAGAAAGATTTTATGTAACAATTAATGTTAGTTTAACTTTACCCTTCAATATTTATTCTGATTTGATGTTAACCCCTGAGGCCATTCATAAAAGGAAAGTGATCAAGTTGGCTTATAGTCATTACATTTACAATTTTATAATCATATGTTCTACAAAAGTAGGTATGTAAAAATAAAACTCCATGAAAACATTTTAGGTACACACATCAAAAATTGAACACTTAGAGTGCTGTCCCCTTCAAATGGTCATGTTAAGCCAATGAGTGAACACTGATGAAATATTACTGTAAGAAACTTTTTGGAATTATTTTCACAATACGTGACATATTCTTCAAACTACAGGCTACCATCAAAGGTTGAAGACATTTTCTTTTGAGGATTATTTTGGTTTTAGAAATAATGGGAATGCATTCACAACCAAGTCTAATATATAAATTGAGTAATCCAAACTGGATAATGCAATTTTGGGGGTCTAAAATTGTGATGCTAAGGTAATAAAACCAACTTCTTGCATGACTAATACAAGAAACAACCAATAAAGCACCAATACGCAAAATTCAATGAATTGGAACCAAGTGTGAAAGCTCCTTATCTAACGAATGGCAAAATATGGGAGCAAATAGGCAGCTGACTGGGCGTCAGCTACACAATGTTCTGTTGCTCCAGTTTCTAACTGCGCAGCTCATCTTTTTTTCCTTCCTCTTTCAAGATATAAATATGGTAAAAGGCATACAAACTATTGCCATAGAATATGAGTACACACACACACAATAGTAGTCCCTACTATCCATCGTTTTGCTTTTTATGTTTTCAGTTACCTGAGGCACAGTACAATACTTTGAGAGAGAGAAGGACCACATTCAAATAACTCTTATTACAGCATATTGTTATAATTGTTCTATTTTCTTATTATTTTTAATCCCTTACTGTGCCTAATTTATAAATTAAACTTTATTATAAGTATGTATGTAAAGAAAAAAAATCCATAGTATATATATGGGGTTTGGTATCATCCACAGTTTCAGGCGTTTGTGGGGGTCTTGGATAAGGGAAGACTACTGTATTTAAAATTAGCAAATTAGTATGCATATATGCAAATGAGCACCATCCTTCAAATAAGCTATCTTAGAGCCCACACATAGAGTTCATCAATACTACTGTTTTTGTTCAAAACTTTGTTTGAAACTGTTGTTTTAGAACCATCTTCTGAATCTGTTCATGAATCACACAAGACTAGTCACATTATTTTATCCAACTTCTTATAATCTTTCTTTTCTTCTTTTCCGTACCACTACCAAGCCATATCACCTACTTTTTCAATATATTGGCACTGAATGATGTCAGTATCTCATAACTTAACCTCATGGGAGGTTTGTGAACAGGATGCCCATGAAGAAGGTCACTTTAAAGAGAAGAGTGGTCACATAAATGGAACGACTACAGACTCTTAAGGAGATGCCTTTGGATGAAAATGACTTGTTTGAAAATGTAAATTTAAGTCTGTTTGTCAGAGATCTCATTACTTTATACTCAAACCGCTTATGCTTTATATAATTCTTAAACCCCAAATCAGGAAACAATTATATGGTGTATGAATGAGATCTGCCAGTCAAATTGCTTGTAGTGTCTTAGAAGGAAGTGGCTAAGTTAAAAGGGGGTGTTTTAAAGGGATTGAGTATATGAAAAGGAAGTGTTTTAAGGGGATTGAGTATATTTTAATAGATTAAGATATGAATTTTAAATTCATATGTAAGTTCCTTAAAAAGACAAAGATTGTAATTTTTTCAAAGAATCAGTCTCATGTGACAACATGAGCATTTCAAAGATTTCTATCATTCTGTGAGTGGTTATGTGAGATATGAGGGAAAGAGGGAAAATGGAAGTGTGCCTTAAAATGTTCTGAATCTACGAGGTATGAAAGGTAATTAAATTATCCACAAAATAAAATTTAACTTCCTGGTATGAAATAAATTGGAAAAGAACAATCTCCCTTTACACCCCCAAGGAAAACATGAAAGAACGTCTTTAGTTTTCACTCTCCTTCAAATCTAGTAGTGCTCATTCTTCAATCCGATGATTTGCAGGGAAAGTGGAAACAATTACTTTTTTTATTAAATGAAGAATGAACATTCTTGTTACTTTACAAAATGAGGGTTGCAATAAAACAGATACTCAAGCTTAGACCTTTTCTCATAGTTGGGCTCGCCGTTCTTTCTTAGCTTTGTGTGTCCAGAACTAATATGACATCAAGTATATCCTAATTTTAAATAGATAAATACATGCATAATCTTCTTAGCAAATGGAGATTAGATTATTTTTTCATATTAAAATAAACCAGCAAGACAACTGAGAGAGCACATCTTAGGACATGTTCATTTCAAAAGTGTCATTTAAATCAACCCTACTCTGTTTTGCAAGCCGGGGTGTAGAGTACTATATTTCTAAATATGTACTATGCACTTTATTTAAAAATAAATTCCACTAAAAATAGTACAATTAATACTACATTTAGATCTTTAACATGCAAATATCATTATATTTTGTCTTTCTAAAATAATGGTACCAGGATTATTTTATAGTTGAAACATGTGAAAAACATTTGACACTTGTAATCAGAGCATCAGAAATGACTGCGTGTGTAATTTTAAATACTTCCTTTGTTTGTAATAATTTCTATTTCTCTTTAGGCATAAAACTTTCCTACCCATAATTCTCCCCCTCAACACACACGCACACACACACACACACTCTAAAATATATCCCCCGACCTAAGTAAGGTGATCAATTTAGCAAAAATAACTGTTCAAATAAATTTAAAAATTAGTCAAAATGCAAAACCTATTATTACATTTATCTTAAGATATTCCATCCTATTTTTAGCATCAGGTCATTTCTGTCAATTAGAATGATCAGCAAAAGAGCAGAAAAAAGTTTTTGGTCACATGTCAGAAATAGCTATCTAATAAAAATGGGGAATTTTTTTTTTTCAGTAAAATGTCCCTAAACACCTGCAAAACCCTATTGATATAAATAGGACCATTGCTTCTTCAGGGAAAATTTTTGATAGTGAGAAATTCGGCAAAGAAAGGAAATCTTATGTCACCTGCAACATTGTTAAGTATCTACCCTATTTACATGCCTTCTTGCACATTTTCCTCATTATTTCATTTAGCAGTTCATGTGACTTTGGTTCTCGATACATTTTAAGGTGAGTGTACATATATCACACACACAAACATCATCTCAGCATACAAAACAACAAGGTTATCTGCAACGAATATGAATTCATATGTACGTGTTCTTTTTAAATGACATTTGCAGATGGTCACACTGCACATCTATGGTTTGCTCCCGAATAAATGTAAGATTGCAGCATTACCTTTTTAAACCTTCAGATTCTTCTTTCTATAAGCTTTTGCTCCAGTAAATCTCAGCTATTCTTATTACAGCCCTTTCTCACATGCCCCCAAGTGAGGAACGATTTGCAAGCTTTTGGCAAGACATGTTGTGAAAGCTAAGCTATTTATCTGATAACCATTTTCACTAAACTCAGAGTTCATCTTTATCTTTTGTTCTAAATAACCCACAAAATTGTAAAGTATTAAAGGAAAGAAGGAAAAATAATTCAGTGGCAATTATTGTCTTAAAAAGAAGTATTCATCATAGTATCTTTCAAATAACAAATATCCTTTTTTGTTTCCTGAAAAGTGATGTAACTAATATTTTCATAAGATGGAGGATCATATAATCTTTATAGTTTTGTTTGTAAAGAGCATGCAGTAAAATTCTAACACACTTTGTAACAAAAGTGCAGAATACCAAATTATGTATAATTTATTTTATCAATTTTTATAAAATATAAAATCCTAAGAAAAAAGACTGGAAGGAAATATTCTAAAGTGTTTTTGCCTATGATTGTGGGGATTGTAGATAATTTATTTTCTTATCACACTTTTTTTTCCTACTTTTTGGTTATTTTACACAATGGATTAAAAAAGAAAAACATAATTATAAGATGTTTTTATTTTAAAAAATTCAGTGGAAACTTTTAAAGTGTATTTATCTGGTATAAAGCAGGGCAGGCATGAATACTTTTTAAAAATAGATACACATAAACCTTTAAGAAAATTTATTCTTAACAGATTCAGACAATGGTTTGAATAGAGGTTTAATAATTTGATTGTGTGATTTAGAGTCTCTTAAACTTTAACTTATAAGGGAAATTTTATTAACCAAATACTACCTAGAGGTAAATATGTTGATATTTAAGAATAATTCTTGCTACACAACACTATTATTGTCCTATCATAGTTTTGTTTTCTTCATTTGGATTTTTAGAGTAGCATTTAGCCAAAAAAATTATTTGTGTTAAAAATAAATAGCTACTCTAAAAGGTAATTTTAAAATACCAAAGTCCTTTTTAGATACTTTAAATCGAAGTCTTTAGTTTGCCAGCAGAATTCTCTCTTCTTCAAAGTATATTCTACAGTCATAATTCTGAGGTATCATCCAACTATTTGGTAAACAATTTCAGAGATTTGTTTTTTCAAGCAGAGATAACAATATTTCTGTAGCTACAAAATATTGATATAATTAGCAACCCTTTGATATTATTTTCATTAGCAGGAAGCCAGATTTCACACTGATGTAATTTTTGACAGGAAAAAATTCTGTCTCATAAATCGTTGTTATACTTGTTTTCTGATTCTTTTCCATAGACTCACATGGAATTTTAAAAGCTTATTAAGTATTGATTGTGCTGTTTCTAGGTATATATAGTTAATTTTAAACCTTCTTCCCATATTCTATGCAGAAAGTAGGTAAAATATTGGTGGAGCAAAGGCAACTAAAAATTGTTGGGAGTCCAGCTGTGCATGTCTACTCAGCAATTTTAAAATATAAATTTTGTTCCATTTACTGGTGAGAAAATATTTTCTTTCTTTGCCTAAAGGTCATCTATAATTGAGGACAAGTTAGCCAGATTCCCGAGGCTGAGTGTGGCTTTGATCTAGGTGTCCAGCATTTCTTGGTGCAAATCATTCTGGGGAGAATGGTAGGAGTCACATCGATGAATTGGTTGTCTCACTAAAGGTTATCAAGGCTTCTTCTTTCCTCTTCCCCGGCCTGCTCCCTGCCCCACTCTTTGTGAGCACCTCTGCATGTCTGTAGCACTTTGAATTCGTCCTGCAGAAATTGTATTCAGGTACAACACTAAGCTTTAAACCTGCTCTTCTTTATGTATACTTGGTTACCCTGATTTTACTCCGAGATACGTGGCATATGTTTTCATTCCCGAACATCTTTATCAAATCATTTAAAAATATGTAGCACCTGTTATTTGATTTTGGATAAGCAGAATATTCTTTCTCAAAAACAGATTTGAATATCATGTTCTATAAATCACTTCATACAAAGCTTTTATTCAAGCATTAGGGCAATAACATTGATCCTATGGATTTCCTTGGAAATAATAAGAATAGCATTAAATGCTTCAAATTAGAATTAACCCTGGCAATGCTAAACAAATACATATAGAATCTGGGTACATTTATGAAATTCTTTAGAAATATTTTTATTGTGCTTTTACTTGTATACAAATTATTAATAAAACAGGAAAGAAGATTAAAATCATTCTAAATAGCCTTTTACAAATTATTTACACTGCTTTGTACAATTTGAAAACTTGGCAGTAATTTTATCAAATGTCTTATGTATCAACATCAGAGAACTGTTAAACAGTCATTTTTGAATTACACTACAACCAATTATTTTATAATCAAATATTTCATCAATTATAAAATACATTCATCTTTAATTGCTTTTGGATAAAAATAAGTCACCTATTTCCAAAAGCAGTGTTTCTTATGAATACTTTTGGCCAATTTTTGTTCACATAATTCTGCACTTTTTTCTGTCAAACAAAAGTATTTTTCAATGGAGCAATAATATAGTTATAACTTCAATCCCCATACTATTTAATCAAATCAATACATCTACAAAAACATTAAAAATATTGTTCTAAACTTAAAGACGGTGATGATAGCTATATATTTGTTTCCAAGTAATGTTTTGAAGTTATAAGACAAATTTTTTGGAGAAGAATAAATTCTTGTGACAAATGATAACAGATACTTCCATTTCTGTCTTTTGTGATTAATCTTCTCGAGAACTTTTGTGTAGATACACCAAATATTGCATATAAAATTATGACCATAGAATTTTTGTGTTATAAAATGAGTCTTTATTATTGCATACTAAAATGAACATGTATTTTTTCTATTACATACCATTTTTGTAAAATAATTCCATTTCATTTAACATACCAATTCTGTAGTGTATTTTAATAATGATAAACCTCTAATTGCCCATATGTTTATACTGTGTATATGGTTAACATAAAATATAATTTATGTATATGTGAAATGGATTATATATATGTACACAATTGTTGCACTATTTATGGACAATCTCAATATTTTTCTATTTTCTCTTATACTATGAATTCATTTGTAGTAGCAGCATGAAACATCAAAGTAAATTTATTACTTTCAATCAGTTATGTAAAAGCAGATCTCAGGTACATAGGAAATGGTTCCATTTATGAATGGCTATTTGTGCATTATTATATTATCATATATATAATTTTTGTTCATACCATTTTGAGTAACAAATCTTTTAACTTTTAAAAATATATCAATATTAAAACAGCTATTTAATTTTTAATTATGGAAGGACTGTTTTCTAAAACATTCTATCTTAGAATTAAACAGAATAGTGCTACTGAATAATATTACATTTAGTAATGAAAATAAACTTTCATTTTGAAAATTCCCTTAGTTTTAGATTCTCTAATACACTATTATTTCATTGGCACAGAACAATTATTAATCACCTTTGTCCATATGTCCTGATCACGTATTATATCATATAGTATTAACACTTACTTTCCTGAAAGTATCTAATTCTAAAGCTAACAAACAGGAAAAGCTAATTTGCATGTGGTACTTTATCCCCAAGAAAAATAACTCTTGGTTTTGTTGGAATATCATTTATAAAGCTAAAGATAGTTGTTTTTCCAAACATGTGATCAGTGTGTCCGTTTTCATATCATCATTAGCAATAGAGAGATCTCATTTAGGAGCAGGGCCATTTTGATGTTAAGTGTATCGTCATATAAAAAGAAGCTTGTCACACTCCTCCTTAATAGTGAAGGATTTCCGTTTCCCTTTATGCAGACATTTGCACCTAGTATTTTCCAATTCTGTAATGCAAACACTGAGGGAGAGGTTAAATACAATGTTGGCTCTGCAATATTTATGCAGAAAAGCTGCATGCATTTTGCCTTGCCTTCGTTGATTTTAACCCTGGGTCAACAGACATGTTTTAATGTGAACTGGAATACAAATGGTGCCTACCAAAAGAAAGTAAAGGAGTGTGAAGTTTTTATAAAATGTCACAATTGATAAACGTGCAAGATCTCAAAGAAGAGAAAAAAGATGGGGGATGGATATTCCGAAAGCATTTGGTTAAACATATATTTCATCATTTTAATTTGGTGACTACGCCAAATCACAAGTAGCCAAATTGGAGTTACAACTGTCCACTAACATTTTCTTTTCTACATTCCTGATATGTTCTCTCACTTTCCAACTCTTCTATTTCCAGGCAGTTGTACCATATGAAACTGACAGCAATTGTTCTGATTCATGGTTTAGGAGGAGTAGCTGATTAATCCCATGTCAGCAGTCTTGACCCTACGTGGAAAATAGAACCTTAGAAGGCCCACTCAACAATATATCAGGGAGCAGAACTGTGTGGCTTGCCTTGCTCTTAAATGTAATGAAAGTTTAGGACAATGCTGAACAGTGATTTGATGCCCCCTTCCCTTTTTAACCTGTTTCAAAAGAACATTCTGGGTGAGGGGAGAGGGAATATATTGGGGAGAGGAGGTGAATGATTATGATTATTTTCTGGAACAAAATCTTATGTTCACAAATATTTGATTTTTGTCCTCCATTAAATGCTTGAAAACATTTTTTTTCTTGAGCATAGTTACTGATTTTTTAAAAAATGATTGTATGTACTTATTTTGAACCTTTAAATTCTCCATCTTCCCTCTTTAATGACTATAGAATGCCCTTCTACGTTTAATGCAGAGCTCTAACTTGTACTTATTATAAAATAATTCCAAATAACTCCAAATTCCAGAATCGTGTTTCATACAACATGCTCAATTTTAAAGAGAAATGTACATGCTGTAATTTAAATGCACAAAAGACAGGCTTTGAGGAAACCATTTTAGCCCTGGAGATCACATTTTTCACCAAAGCCCTAAACCGAACATGTATTTCTACGAAGAATTTGAAGAAAACCTTAGTACTCTGTATTACGTTCTCAGAACTTATGATTAAATAAAGGGATAAAGTGGAATCATATCTTTTTCAAAGAGGACCATGTGCATGAAGGCACTAATGTGCAAATTTTATTTACAACTATAAAGCAGATTGAAATGCCAAGGCAACTTGAAAATCTCTCTCATAATGCTAAATCTTAAAGCAAAGAGTGCTATAAATGGTGGTCACTGAGTACAAGTTGAATTTCAGTATTGGGAGCTATGCACAACTAGTAAATGAAAAAAAAAACTACCTAGTATAACTAGATAAAGCTGAAATGTGCTGAAATCTTCCCCTGCAAACTGCATAATAGCACTTCCAATGGTCCCTTTCTGTCACCCTCTGTAACCATCAAGCCCTGATTCTGCTGCAGTCAGGTGAATGGTCACAGAGCTCTTACGGTTGGCTGCATAGAATTCCAAGGAAAGACACATCTGTACAATTTTTCCTTGGACAATAATAAATAATAATTTTGGTATATTTAGATTTTTCTTAAATATATTTGAAGAAAATTATGCAAGATTTTCTTATGCATCCTCCGAAAGGTTTTATTTTGACCGACTCCTTCACTGTGAAAGTGCAGCCCTTTGATCAAGTAACATTTGCATTTCTGTATGGGGTAGGGTTTTATGTTCTTTTCACACATGCTGTCTATAACTACGTGTATCATGTTGGTTTGTGCTACTAACCATTTAAAACACTAGGTACCAAGTGTTGCTTTGTGAACAGAATCCATGTGCATTAAGCAGAAGACAATAGAATAGTGCAGTTTCAAATGCAAAATTAATAGGTCTTTTGAATGGTACATATTTTTAAGATGGCTATTTTAAATATGATATGCTCAGATACATAATGGAATATTTGGGTTTTTAAATGCAGCATCTTCAGAGTAGCCTTATCTTACTTAAAAAAAAAAAAAAAAAAATGGAATGCTTTCCTAGGTTTTTCTTCAGAGACAAGCACTCTGCACATACTGGAGGTAACATTAACAAATAGTAATAAGACAAACTGTAGGTTAAATTCTGTTGCTCCAAGAACTCTTAAATATGAAGCTATGGTTTTATAAAAAATGTGTTTTTGAAGGATCAGCAAAAACGCAGAATTCTCTATAAAAATGGAAATAATTTGTAAGGTGTGTGTGTGTGTGAGAGAAAGAGAGAGAGAGAAAGAGAGAGGAATGATCTTTATAAGGTTTGAGGCTTTTTTTTTCAAGGTAACAATTTTTTTTTCTTTGCTGCATGAAGGAATTTTTTTTTAACCTTCACTCAGAAAGCTGGTAGACAACAATTTCCCTCTTTTCTCTGGTTTTGATGACATGTTTTCATAAAGAAATCTCTAAACCCTTTTTGCTTCATTTATCCATGTGTTGATATTAAAACTGCCTGAATCTCAAAGGCATACAAACTCTTTGTCAATAAAGTAGTAAATTAAACAATTGGCATTTTAAAAAAGTCTTCCAGTGAATTTTCTCATTAGCAGCAAACTATTTTGGGTGCTTTCACTCTTAGAGCTTTAACATTTGGTAAAACTTATATAAGACAAGATTTGAGTTTATTGAGAAGTATCTTATAAATAGACATTGCATGAAATCATTCATTTTATCATTTTTAAGAAAAAATATTTCAGTTTAGTATAGTTTTTCTTAAAAGAACAACAGCTTTATTTACTAGGTTTCACATTGCATATTCTTTTAAAAAATGTGATATGTTTACATTTTGAAGCATTGTGATAGCCTTCATCAAAAATAAAAGCTAAGCAGAATGCAAATTACATATCTCTCAATCAGAGAGAGTTTAGTTTCTAATGTCAAGAATATATTACTGGAGAAGAGCCTTTTTGTGTCTTCACCGGTTTTCTGCTTTTCCTCACCTACTGAGCAAGGCAGCATGTAGTATCTAGGATGAAGCTTGATATTTCTTAGATAATATGGTTTGGAAGATGCTGTTTGCAAGCTTATTTGCTTCTGTGTTGTGTTCATAAGCAGGAGAATATAATTCATTTCTGCATATCTGCTAGACTGGACAAATCAAGGTGACAATCCGTGGTTAGCTCTGGCGGGCCCTTTGTCCTACTGCTGCTGTGAATGGAAGCACAATGGAAGCAAAGTGAATATATAACAGTCCAGCTGCCTTGTTGTGACAGCCCAGTCCCACCATTGCAGTGTGTCAGCTCATGTTTGTGTACCGGTAGCCAATCCATAAGATGACAATGCAAATTGTGTGAAAAGTCTTCTATAAGATAACAAATCATGTTGGGGGTTGAGGTATGGGGAGGAGAGGAGAAGGGGAGGTTGGACACATGTCTTAAGAAAAATAATGACCCGTAAAAGGTTATATTTTTGGTACAGTGATTACATTCAAATGCAAGACCATCATCCCAATTCTGGCATGTGTCTCAAAGACGCAGGTAGGCGCTTACACTTAAATCGATCTTACCATTTCTGTGTGCAAGGTTCTGCATTAATGTTACTTTTAGGGCTGTTTATATTTCATTTACGCTTGCAATTAATCATCTTTACTGTGTTGATGCTACTGGCGTCAGCAGTGTGACTTAATTAAATTTGAAATTATAGTACAGTAAATATAGGCTTCCAACTAGCCGGTCCAAATTAAATGCTGTGGTCTATTTCTTACCCATGGTGTTTTCCAATTTAAGTGTTCATTTGAAAGGTTACATTTCTGACTGAAATCAGGTTTCCTTTTTTAAAACTTAACTGTTGCTAAACTAGAGTAGCTCCCTTTCAATCCATACTTTATTCCTATTATCTCTATTCTCAGTACATAAATCCAAATAATCCATATTTATTACATAACCTTTAATATTTATCTGATTAGATGCCTATGGTTCCTTAAGGAATGTTTTTATCCCCTTAAAACATTTCCCATTTCCCTCTGATATATCAGCCCTGGGCTGCTTCAAAAAGGTCTCGCCTCCATTTTGTTTCAGGCTGGTAATCAAGCAATTAGTCCACAAAATGGAGGTCCTCCGCTCTGCTCTATATACCGGCTCTTAGATGGGTGGTTTTACCTGTTTGAAAGCTCAGGCAGAACAGTTTACTGCTGATCTTGTGAAATTGGCCTCTTAAGACTGTTCTTATGATGTCAAATAAATGACTCTTGCTTAGGAAAAACCTTAGGAGTTTGAGACCTTTGTGGTGGTGTCACTAGAGCATTATCCTATATGCAAAACTTGCACATCTCTAATCTTCTAACTCGATAGAGTGAACATTTAAACTATTTAGTCAAAAATTCCAACGATAAAGTGCCTAGCTTTAAAACATTGCTAACTTCATTTCCTTTAATGTATATTATTTTATGTGTTACAGTCTTCTTCAAACAATTCATAATATGTCTAGCAAGGTATATGAGCAGAAATGCAGTCACACTCCTATCATATACACAACACAGGGTTTGAATACTAGAAAATTTGTCATCCGTAAAGTGCAGCATAGGACTTGTGTGTAAAAAGCACAAGCTCTTTTCTTTTCTTTTTTTTTTAATGCAGTGCTGCCTTGTCTGCACTTTTTGAAATTGCATATTTATCAGTTCATGAATTATTTATGAGATTGGAAAAGTGGAGGGGGGGTGCAGAGAGGATGAGGAAGAAGAGCACACAAAAAATGTATGCTGAAAATACTTGGGATAGGAGATGCTTTTAATATGAATGTTAGCAGTTCTGCTCAACGATAGCTGTATTTTGATTTTTTTTCTGAATGTTGTGTTTAGATCTATTATTATACAATTTGGTATTTAAAGAATTGTTTTGCTGTCTTCTCTATTTGATTGCTCAGGAAATTAGAAAGGGTACAGTTTGTTTAGAATTAGGTGAAATGGGGACTAAAATGAACTGAGTATTTCAAAAAATTGTAAAGCATATTTAATAAATATTAATCTTTGTCAGCCTCTATTGTTGTCAAAAAAGAGCTGACAGATTGAGGATTAATGAAATGTTTCATAAATTAGAAATGAAACTATCAGCAGATTGTCCAAAGTAGGAATCAAAGATTGCTCAAGCCAGAGCTTTGGGCCGGTGGAATAGCCCATTCTTAAATCCAATCTTTTTTCAGCCCATGGGGAAAAAATAAACTTCCCATATCCACTGGGTGAGAGCATACATTTAGCTTCTTTCATTAAAGAAGTCAGTGTTTTCTACATGTAAAAAGCATGTTGATACTTTTCACTTATATTTCTCAAAGACAAAACAAAAGCAAAAGAAATAAGAAAAAAATCAGAAATAGTTATAAAACAAGCAACTGAATGCTCAGCTTCATTAGTGCATATCCACATTTTAAAAAGTAAAATAAATATATAGTCTGGGATTGTAAGCATTCTATTACCAGGGCACTCTATCAGGGTATGTGAGGGGAGGAGTTCCGGGGGCGGGTGGATGTGGGACAAGAGGAGGCGGCTACATTTGGAATCATGCTGTAACTTCCTACTATATTCCACAATGTAACGCAAAGATGAGCCACTAAATCCCCAAAACTAACTGTTAAAAGAAAGATGAATGAGATGGCCTATAATGATCAGTTATAAAAATGATATTTTCTTTTCCTTAATCTCCATGGAATTTCCTACTTAAAAGTGTGTGACACAGGAAGCATGTTAGCCTAAAATAAGTAATAGGGACGTGTGATGTAGTAAACCTTAAAAAAAGTTATGCTAAAAAGAAAAATATGCTGAAAAGAAAAATATTTTGGGTATGTGTATTATATGACCAAACTCTCCATTTTTGATTCCTGAAATCCTGATTCAGGCATTAGCAAGTTAAAAATAAAACAAGAGCTCTTTTAATTCCTCCTCTTACTGTTCTGTTCATTTGGATTTATTAACTTTTCCGCATGGCTGTTCCGAACACTCACCTGAAGTACCTTTCTTCCTATCTGCCAGAGATATATAATTTGAAAGTGGGCTAGTAGAGTGTATAAAAATGTTTAGCCTAATCACTCCCTAATGACAGCGACTTATGTCCTTAGTGCAGTCGATTTGTTTCCTGGGTTTTAAAAGTAGATTATTTCCATGGTGCAGGCTTAGTGTAAGCTGTTGAGAAACCACAAGCACTGCACTTCAGCCTGAGTTTGGGACGTTCGCCAAGGGTAATCTGATTAAAAGGGCATTTTTTACAACATGGTGCTGCTTTGAAAATTCTGTGCAGCCTGATAGAGTGGGGGCCAAAAAGAATTGCTTTTTGAAGATGAACTAGTTTTCTTAAGCAAAATTATAAGCCTGATGATTCTCTTCAACCTAACTGCAATGGATAAACAAAACGTCCTTAGTAACACATCTGTTACTTACCACAAGTAATTTCGTGATCTATTTAGTGCAGCTTTTTTGCTTGTTTGTGTTGCTTTTAGTCACATGAACTTACATCATAGGTACACCTCTCTTGTTCCATGGAGAAGTATAAAAACGGTAAGTTTCTAGTTCTACTTTTGTTATTCTGTGACCTACATGTATACGCATTTTGCTCCGTTCTGAGAGATAGTCACTTCTGGTCTGCACTAACTAGTAGTAGTTATGGTTGCTTGAGAAGTTTAGCAGCTGTCCGTTATTAAGAGGTAATTTCATATCTCAAATCCTGGGTGTCTTTTTAAAGATGGAATATAATACTAATTAAATATGTCATGTTTGCACACAGAATGCACTCAAAAGAACCTTTCTTGTATCTCTTATTTTATTGAAGTATTTTTATATTCTTCCGTGGGAGCTAACTAGGCAAGTAAAGATGAATAACTAAATCTGCTTCCATTTTTCTAACATCCTCAGAGTAGGATGAATAGCAAATGTATGTGAGAATTCATCTATTTAAATAGCATGGGGCTCTTTGCACCCGAGTGTTTGTATACACAGCCCACAGAAGAATATTTGGTTTCTGTCATTTCTTCAAACTCACTATCCTAATGGGTCTTATTGGCATTTTGTCTTCGTTGGAGAGAACTGTAACAGTTTTCTGCCTCTCCCCCACCCCCAACGAATCAAGGCTTTTCAAAATAGCTGAAACATTGTAACGTGATGCCATGACAGTTCTGCAAAGAAAAACAAAATGTATTTTAATTCCATGAACTATTGGTTCAACAAATGGGCCAAATACTGTGCAAAATGCTATCTATGAATCAGTCTCTGCCCACAGCTCTTCACACTCTATTGAGAGAGAGAGAGAGTAGGATGCAGAAGAGCAGGCCTTATATTCAAGCCAGAAACCAATTGCTGAGACTCGAGAAGAGAGAGCAGTATTCCTTCTTGAAAGAGGACTGGTATTAGTAAACTCGAGTTTTTAAAAAAGGCCCTTTTCCGATATTGGAATGTGTATAATCCCCAAATTTACCTTGCTACAATAAGAACTAATTTCAATGAAAAGACATAGACAATTTCATGTGTGTACTGCACACATTAACATCCCATTATTGCTTGGCAAAAGCTTAGTGGTATCCTAAAGCATGTTGAATTCTTTTACATTGTGTGTTTCTAAATTCTGTGGTCTACATTTCCACAGAAATAAGTCTCTGAGTATGTCGTTCTTAGTAAATATAAAAAATGGTGGAATTTCTTAAAATACACCTTCTAACTTTTGGGAATGTGGAGAGAATGTGCTGAAAACACTCAGGACAAAATAGAAACTCAGAGATACCACACATTAAATTGGGCCTTTCCCCATGACAAGCGTCTATTGCATTTCTTTATTAAAGATGACAGTTTTTCTTCAGAGCCATCTTTAACTCTCAGGGAACATTGGTATAGAATGGTTTGGGAACATGTGATGTGGTAAAGACAGTTTAATGACAAAATATGGTGTTTCCAAAGAAACCCTTTATAGTCATTAGGTCATGTTTCAGAAGAGGAGTGCTGTCACTTCAGAGCAAAATTCCTATCTGTGCCAATGGTGTTGTCCTTATGGATTCGGAGAACATTTTATGGTCTTTCTTCTTCCTGAAGAATAGAAAGGGTAATTTGACGCAGGCACATTCATATGAATGGCTTGGAGTTATATGATTGAAGATTTTTTAATACTTGCACCAACGTCAGCTTGTAGGGTAGTATCAGTGCTCCAGGGGGCCAATGAACCAAAGTATTTATTTCTGTGACCAGAGAGACAAAGAGAAATTATTTTATTCTGGAGAAGTATAGGTAAAAATAAAGAGGTGTTTTTTCTGCTCTCTCTGTATTAAGCATGCAATATTAGAAGCAGCCCTTTGAAAACCTTCTAGAAAAAAATTGGTTATGAGAGGCCATAACTCTACATATCTGCCTGTATAACCCTTTTGTAACACCAGAAATGTTTATGAAGCAATTTTATCATTTGAATTTCAATGTTAGCTTTTTTTTAAATTTAGGTTTTGGATATCTCTTTAAGATTTTTGGATTTTGTACCACTTAAAATGAGATATTCATGTCAGGAGGATGTCCTGCTGTTCTAGGAGAGGGAGGGGACACCATTAAAAAAATCTTGATAATCAAGGCCACCTGTGATCCTGGGCGGCTTTCTGGAGCACAAAGGCACCGAGGAAAGCTGTTCTCCAAACCAAAGCAAATTTCTGTGATCCACAAGACACTTCAGCCTCTTCCTACTAAGAAAAAAAGAAAATCATGCTACAGGAGGATCAGCTGCTCTCTGTTCCTTCCTTAAAAAAAGTCGAGGTGGTTGCTATTTAACACAAAGCCCCATGACCTTAGTGCTGTGGCTGCTTTGAAACACCGAGCTATTTAATGATGCAAATTACAAACAGAGGGAAAACATCAGAAGAATCTGTCTGGAAATTAGCTTGTTTGACTGAAAATTAGCTAGCTTAATCGAACTTGCAGGACTCAGATTTTCTCTGCAGAAGCCTGGCTTGGCGCTTTGGTCCATTTGCATTATCTCGCCACTCAGTAGAAATGTTGAAAATTAGAGGCAGGAAAATCTATCTTCTATTTACATAGTTGAAATAACCAAATGACCTCTTGGATTTTTAGTGAGGGCCTTAACAGTTTCCAAAGAAACATTATATTAAATACTTGTGAAAATTCAACCCAGAAAAATTAAGTTAAATTATTACTGTATTTACCAGTTCCCAAAATGCTGAATTCAATTATTCTTTGATCCTAAAGAGCTGGGATGAATCATATATGTGTGGATATAGAATTTTATTGTGCTTTAGTTTGAGGACATTTTATGGTAGCAACATGACCCAATTCATGCAGAGAGAATCCTTGTAAACATTGAATCTAGTCGAAGACTTCAAAGACATACTTAAAACATAGGACTTCATTTGAGGCTTATGAATAATTCAGAAGGTCAAAAACTTGTGCCATGTAGAGAGAATAGAGTCAGGTAATCAAGATCTATATTAAAACATTAGTTTTTAAATTAAGGGAAGGACTGAATAACTTTAAAGACATATTTTTACTTTCTAAAAGGTATAAACAGGGTTGTGGATAATTTCTCTCTGTAGTTTTAGAAATATTCATGCTTTCATTTTTTTTAGATGGATGGAATGACTGTATTTGTTTGTATTTATAATACCAAAGTAGCAAAAGTACTAAACCATTTGCCAAGCAAATGTTCTGTGTTCAGTCTAGCAATCAAACAGCTCTGATAGAGAAAAATAACATATATAAAGAAATGATGACAACTAGTAGAGTACATTCCTTAAGTTAAAAATTAGTCTGTAAGTGGTAAGAGTATAATTATGAAATAGTCTCATCTTCTAAAAATATAATAATACAAATTTTAACTTGAGAAATGTGGTGGTTTGAAATATAGTTGGAAGCAGTATGACAGAACAGATTCAGTGGAGAGAAATTTAATGCTATACTTTGAGTATCACAATAAAATAATATTGATGGCTTTAGGCAGAATTCATCAAAAGGAAATGATAAATACTTTTTATTATTTTTCTATTTTAAAAAGTAAAATATGTCATTATTTGTTGTTTACGTACTTTAAATTTTAATGAAAAACACTGGTAATGGTTTCTGAACTTCTTTTGAGAAAGCTCAGAGTTCATAAATATGTCTAATTTAGTTATTGGGAACACATGGTAATTTCTAACTTTCACAAGAAGGGTAACATATCTTTGCAACTATTTTACAACAACTGAAAGGTTGATACGAAAAGTTGGTCTTTGTTAATTTTTTTACATAGAATGTTTTTTAGTATGAAATTGCCAATAGTCTTTTACAGAATACCAGTATCAATAGACGAAGTGGCCCAATTATTTAATTGTGCTATTCTAGTTCTTCATAGCTAGAACAATGACAGTTCTATTTTTAAGCAATTTTTGCAAACTAAACAATAGATATCATTGGTTAGTATTCTGACAAGTGTTGAATGTAATTCATTGGCTATCACTGAATGCTTATGAAATAATATTTTACAAATTAATGTACAAATCTCATTTGCAAAAAAAATGATGCTATCAATATCAGCAGTCTCTATTTAAACAGCACTTAGTATTCTGAGTCCTTGTTTACCTTTGGTGTCTTGTGATGGAGAGGCAAGACAGCAATGGTCCTCAAAGAAAATGGACTGAAGCTGTATTATTAAGTTTCTGGATTTCTTTGATGTTCACAATCTAATATTTGTTGATAGCATATAACAGTGGTTTCTGGTTTCATTCTGTTACGACTATGATAAACATCCAATACCAAAAATCATTTAAATAAGATAATTCATTATGTCACTGTGAAAATGTGTTCTCGAGATAAAAAAATGTTTTCTCTATCATTCGAGGTCAATTTTCATAATGCTACTCAAATTTGATGCTTTGTTCTAAACAGCTTTAATTTTATAACCTGAACAATTTTCTGAAATGTTTCATCTCTAGAAGGAAACTACCCAAGATTCTCTCTCTTCACCTCCTCCATTGCCTATCCATGACTCTGCCTCCCCAGTTTTCTGCATAGGTGAATACATTAGCACCTGGCTCATTGTTTAAATGTGTTGCTCTCATCTAACTATTCTAATATATCAGTCTTAAATTTTCTCATCCCTGGGGAATCCTTAGGCTGAAAATACAGTGGTTATGCCAACAGAGAAACTCTAAAGCACAAAATCATTGTCTTTATTCTATGAGATATGATCAGCACTGTGAAATTCACATTGATTGTTATACTTTTGTTATTATTCTATTTACTCGGCCTTGATTCGTTTTCCACATTTAGTGAGGCAAGCACCTTCACCCATTACTTAAAAGTATTTAATATGCAAGGTTTGCTTAGTGACTAAGCTAATTCTGAAGCCCAGCATGTTTACACAGAGAACTGGTTGTAATAGGGCATATAAAAATATATATTACAATATATAAATATATATGTTATATATGACTATATGTTATATATATGACTTATAAAATACAGTAAATATATGTGATATATTTAGGAGATATTAGTATATATATGCATGGATACATTTATACCATTCTAGGTGGCAAATAAACATATTAGGTCACATCATTTGAAAAAATGTCTTCTGTGAATTAAAACTGCAGATGGTTTATGGGCAGAGTATACATTTAACAATGGGGAAAAAAATCTTTTCTTAAGAGACCATAATGGTGGTTAGCTTTTAACTTTCACTTTGGTAGATTCTGAGTGAATCATCCCCAGAAGGTGGGAAGGGAGAGGGGGGTCAGGATGCCCTTCAGGCCTCACTGCTCTGTGTGAGGCAGCTGTCTTGTCTTCCCTTTGCAGGGACGTGGTGCAGTTGAAGGGAAGCAGCTTCTCTGCAGCAGAAGCACATCCATCCTGATCCCAGACTGTGGACAGCTCCTCCGTGGAGGAATAGCTGATGACCACATAGTTCTCTTTCCCACCCCTATCCCCCATTGCCTTGCTCCATTCATAGCAACCTGAGCTCTGAATGTGGGCTGAGATGTCTGACATTCTGCAGCAGGAGTCTGTGGGAAGAAACAACATTGGGTGCATGTGCAGGGTGGGAGGGCATGGGCAGATGGGAGAGAGCTGGGTGGCAGGGGGCAGGTGAGGCTTATCTCTTCCCACTCCATCTCCCTGGATCTCAAGGCTGAGAATAGAACTACCTATTTAAAAAAGCAAATTCTATTTAAACATATTGCTTTCCTAGACCAGGTAGAGCTGTGGACTTGTATCATCGGACTTCATTCCTCAATACCTTAGGAGGGTTTTGTAGGCCAGGAGCCTTTAGCAGGGAGAAAAAAGCCACTTACCTCTTTTTCTTTTTCCTTTATAAAATTGCTCTTTCTAGAAAGCTTCCACACATTTACTTATTCTACACCACCAACACATCTTTCTTGCTTCTGGACTACTGTGGTCATTTCACAAAAGTAAATATTATTAGCAACAAGAATTGGAATTTGGAATTACTTTACCCACACTTAAAATGAAAGCTTTCCTTTCTGCAAGAACAATGCGAGTTTGAGAGGCTTATATAAAATGTGCTACAGAATTAGAAAACTAAAGCATTACTCTGACCGGCATCCTCTTTATTTTAAAAACTAAGCATTTAAGTAGTAATTGGCAAAGAAAAGACTGCGTATTGGACATGTTAGTCAAATAAATTGGGCATGTTAGTTAAATAAATTCTGTATATTCTCAACTTCTAACTTTTTTATCATGTGATTTCCTGAGTAATAAGTCTCACTTAGCATTTTCTCATTTCTCAGTATAGGCATCACTCAGACTTATTCAGTGGCAGTGAATACATGGAATGTACACTTACACCCTTCATAAAAAGATCTGATGCAAGGCACACAGCCAGAGAGAACTTCAAGGATTTGGCAAAGGCAAGGATATATCTTAACCTATCCCAAATTCTCATTTTGAACATGTAAAATTTCAGTCACTTAAAAAAATAAATTTAATTATGTGTAGTTCAGTACTTTCTTCACAGAACTGGTACTAGAAATAGTTTAAGAACAAACTGTTCTAGGTTTTATTTTTACTGGATCTGTAGGTAAGACTGCCAAAACTGTCACTTAAAAATGTTGTTTGCAACCAGATTTTGGAGTCCTCGTTTCTGGTTCAGAACTTTGAAATTAGCAGCCAAATGTTTGGATACTTGTTCAGTTGTGCAGATTAAAAAAAAAATCCAGGTTGGGCCAAACCATTCCTATTTCTAAATGGAAGCAAAAAAAATGAAAATAAAAATTAATAAGAGAGAGGATGGGAGGGAGAGAGAAAGGCAGGAAGGAGCGGGGGAAAGCAACCTAATGGGAAAAGTTATGAACTCTATGTTTTGACCTACTTTGGAAACTTTTCCTTTCTACCAAATTATATTTGCAAAGACAAAGTCAGCTTCCTCTCAGAGTAACATGATTATTCTCTCATGACACCTTAGCAATCCAGAAAGAAAAGATCTCTGGGGTCACCTTGACATTTCCTTCCACTGCAGGCTGAGTCCAGGTCCTCCTGGCTTGTGCCATGTGATGCATTATGGCAGGTTCAGATGTTAATGTAGCATCTGTGATTAGAAGGGAAAAAGATTGCTTTTATAAACTAGGTTTTGTTGCTGCCATTTCTGCATTACTCAGGCACAGGCACTAGGTCTACCTTCCCCCTGTTCTCAGTGTCCTCCCTCTCCAAACAAAAGAAACAGTACTCTAAACATTTTTTGTTCTTCTCTGGGTTGGTCTGGTTGAGCAAAGATCATCATGCTCTGATTTAGTGTTTTCAAATAAATGTGCCCTCTGCTGCAGCACTCTATTGGGAGACAACACAGCCCAAGCAGGAGAGTTCAGCATGGCCACTAATAAAACACAAGTGAGGCTTTGTCAGGCCACGAGTGATTACTTGAACAAGTGCCAACGAAGAAACCAAACATTAGAGCTCAGCGCTTCAGACCCTCAAGACAAAGGGCCAATTGACTTTCCTCATTAGTTTTTGTGCCAAACATGTAAACACAGTTTCCTCTCTATCTTTGATGCTCAAAACATGCCAGCTTGTTAACATCTTGGGTGGTACTATGGTTTATGAGGCTATAAAGACTTTTATGTTGGGTTGGGTATTTTCTTTCTCTTCTTATTGCGAAAGATAGGCTTATCCTTTTTTTAAGAAACTAGAGTCCTTAGGGCATTTTTCACTTACTAATAGTCCCACTGATTCAAAGAAAAAATTCAAAAGTGTAAAAGAGTGACAGAAAGAAAAGAAAGAAAGAAGAAAGAAGGAAAGAAAAAGAAAGAAGGAAACAGAAGAAAAAGAAAGAAAAAGAAAAAAAGAAAGAAAGAAAGAGAAAAAGAGAGAGAGAGAAAGAGAAAGGGAGGGAGGGAGGAAGGAAAGAAGGAAGGAAGGAAGGAAGGAAGAAGGAAAGAGAGAAGGAATATAAATGAAAAGGAAAAAACATAACAGCTCTGGTCCTCGCTCATTTCAGATGAATATGTAGTGTAAAATGTCTGTTACAAACATTTCTAAAGGAAGACCTGTAAATAAGTAATTGTGAGAATAACCCTAGTGTATAAAGGACTGATGCAAGAGAACCGGTATTGGTAGTAGAGTCACACTAGAGTTCCTTCTTGGGGTGACTGATATTATGCCTCCTACCACTCTCTCTTGCAGTTAGAGTCTTAGATCAGTTTCTCAGTGGATTTCAGCTACTCCCTTTATTTCCTCTCTCTTCCTGTTCTCTTTCCATTTTCGTTATTCTTTTACACCTGTCCTTACCGATACTTAATGCCCTCTTCCCTTCACTCCTGAGTTCTCAGTCCTGATGAGGTGGGTGTCTAAAAATGAGTTGTCATTTTCTTGGTTGCACAGAAACACTTGCCCCAAATTTGTTTCCATAACTAGGCTAAGAGGAGAAAAAGAGCATTGGCTCAGTGGTTATATAGTCATAATTGTGAGTCCTGGCTCCATGAATCAGCTGTATTGACCTCATTCTGAATTATTTTCACCTATGGAATCAGCAACATGAAATGTAATCATGTATAAAAATGTGGAGGGAATATTAGTCATTATAGACTCTATGGTTGGCTATTTAATCATATCTATCAATATTAAAATGCATATATCTTGTGTTTCAGCAATTCCATTTTTAGGGATTTTTATACAAATATACTCACATATACATATAAAAGCTGGTTTTTAAAAAATACTGTAGCATTGTTTGTAATAACAAATATTAGAGGAAAAAAACCCTAAATGACCTTCAGTAGGGGCTGGTTATATAAGTCATGGTACATTCATACAATGGAAAATGATACATTTGTCAAAAACAATATTGCTGTTTTGTATGCATTGAAATAAAATCATTCTCAATTTATTTTTCTATAAGAAAAAGCAAGGTGTAGAACAATGTATCTAATAAGCTAACATTTGTATAAAAATATAATATCTATCTCTATATAAATATATATAAACACATATCTGCATCAATATGTAAATATATTTGAAGAGTATCCCTGGAAAAATACAGATAATTGGTAAGAGAGGTTGCCCCAGGGTAGGGGAACTGGACATTCAGGATCAGATCAGAGATGGAGACTTATATCTCACTGTATAATTTTTTGTACTTCTCAATGTCTTATGACAATGTATTCCTTAGTCTAACAAAATAAAATGCTTCTTGTTAAAGCATGCCATAGAAGTAACACATACATTCACTATTACCTATTAATGGCATAATATGAGTTATTTTGCCCCTTAATAAAAGCTGTCTAGTATAAATCCCTATGAGCCTGGGTCTGAATATTTATATATTTTATCATGGAAGAAGGAGGGCTTTGGGGCCAAAAAAAGCAAAATTCTAACAAGAAAGAACAAGTCTTGAAGGCACATCAAAGGGCATATCTGAAGGCAGTATGAGGACTCTGGGGCTCTGATGAATTAGATACTACGACAATGACCAAGGGATGGAGGGAGAATCCCTGAAGGCAGAGATGAAATCTCTGAAGCCAAAATAAATTCAAAGACAATTTAATATGGTGCTATTCTGGGCCAGGAAACCTTTAAAAATGTTTAAATGTTCTATGAGGTAAAAGGGGTGATAGGAGCATCTCTAAGCTTTACAGTAAGTTTAGCATCACGGAAGGTGCATTAGCTCTTTTGGCCACTAGGGTGTCATTGAGAATAGTGTTCTATCATTGCAGCCAATGGCCTAGAAACAAATTATTTCAAAGTAATGACATCCCAGCGGCCTGGAAGAGTTAATGTGCCTCCTAAGTAACTAACTTACCATTAGGGAGTTATTTAGCCTCTGGGGAAGATAGAATTTGTTCTCACAAAAGCAGAGTAGTTTCATGGATAACATTGAGAAGTAGACACAGTAGAGCCTTGTTCTATTTTGAGTCATTTGCAGATTTGTTTTGCTATCTTGGTCAACCACTTAACATCTCTTTGTTCTAGCATATCTGTGAATTAGGGCCACTGTCCTTTAGTTAACTCAAGTCTCAGGTATGACATATGTATTTCTAAAATAGTACTACCAAAGGACTTGGAGGATATCACACTTTAATATAGGGATGACAACCTATTATAGAGCCCAAAGCCATGTGCTGTGTACTGAAAGTCATATGATCAGATTTTAGTCCTCAGAGTGTTATTAACTAGGTGACTCCAGGTAAGTTTCTTAATTTCTCCAGGCCCAAGTGTACTTATTTGTGAAATAAGAAGATAAGACTTGATGACCTCTAACACATGTTCCAAATCTAACGTTCATAAATTGTAGTCAAATACCCGAGAAACCATCAAATGAGAAAGTTTAAAACATTTACAATGAAATTTTACTATCTTTATTTTATCCCAAGCTCCACTATGATTACTTGAGCAATAACATATACTAAGAATGTAAAATTTAGAGAATGTGTCTTGGAGTAAGAAGACAAATATAAAAGAAAAAAAAGATGGTTTGACATTTTTTTTCTCTCTTTTGAAAAATGGAGCACATACTTACGAAAAAAGCAAAAGAAAAGTTAGAGGGAAAACATATTCAACAGCACAAATGCTATAAATAATCCATAGCCATATTAAAAAACATACAAAAATCACATGCAGTTAAACCAGGAAGACTTCTAGAAGATGTAAAAAAAGGGAAAATTTAAGTTAGCAGAGTAAAAAAAAGAAGATATTATAGTGGAGGAATAATTAAGGTGCAACGGCAAGAATTAAAGAAAAATACATAATATTAACTGAATAGTAAGCAAATTGGCAATATTATAGTAAAAATTTTGCATACAAATTAAGATATTAGAATGAGGAAGTTAAAATGTTATATAGGCAAAACGTGATTCATGAAAAAGCTTACCTATGATTATTGAGAGAAAACTTGTATGAAAATGTGAACAATTTAAGCTTCATAAATGTTTAGAACAGAATCATGACATCATGAAACACAGTTTGAGGAAAATTACTCCAAAATAAAATTGTCAAGGCTGAAAATAAATATAGGGAGATCATTAAACATAAATACATATTGATTACTATGATTAATAATATTCTAAGATGTCACATTGCTTTTTCTTCTGCCTGTCTGGAATATATTTAAAAATAAGAACCCACAAAGTATTTTCAATGAAATTAAAAGAGGAGAAATTTTATGGTTCCAAATACTCTACAACTTTATAGATTTTAGAATCTAGCCAATCACTAAGTAAGTTGATGATTAGCATTAAAATATTTAGGAATAGAGTTTAGAGGAATTCATTCACCATTTTCTCCTCTAATTAAGGATTAGATTAGATTGTTCAAAAAAATCATAACATTTTATTGTGTGTGTTACATTTTATGTATTGGGATGAGCACCTTTGAAGACATTATTCTCAGATAAGTGATTGTCTGAAACATTTGTTTCAGCTTCTTAGTAAGCCTATTGCAGATGGAAAAAATACAAGTAAATTTGAAAATATACCTAAATAACAAAACTTCTTATTCAATATCTTGTTAGTACTTGACTTTGCAGAACACCACAGTGCAGATAGCTCAGACACAATGCTGTAATTCGTAATAGTCCTTTTGCTTTAAAATAATTATTTTATATAAATCTGAATCTTGGGATTTAAATATTGCAAGTCAAGTTTATTGTATAGTTGAATGGCTTAAATATATACTAATGCATACACTAACACAGAAGAGTAGTACAAGTTAGTGAACAAGTGATCTCTGGGGAACCAAAATAGATGTTATAACATTTACACATAAAGCATATGGATTTTACTCATATTTTGCCCTCCAGGCCTTTGCTCAGATTCTGCTTATTTTGATGACGTACATTATTATAATTAGTCTGTCTACATTGATGTATTTCTGTCAACTCCCCAGAACGATTAGAGTAAAAGTTATCAGGAGAAAGTGGCTGCTATTGGCAGACACACTCCTGACAGATTCTTGAAGGCTGTCACACAGAACAGTGGAAAAGACTATAAAACTAAAGAAGTACAGACACAAGAACTTGAATGACCGCACGCTAGAACTAAAGAGTGAACGAGTAAACATCTCTATAGAATTCACTAGCTCTTCGGGGCATGATAACATGAACCATGATGGTTGTGTACAACAATCGATATATAACAACAAGCCTGAATCACAAAGAGCAAAATAAATTATGTAAAGTACATGTTAATGACTAACAGATAGTTGAAACCAAAAGAATGCTGCACTTATAGGGGTCAAAATTCAGCTATCTAGAGAATTCAGCTGTATGGAAGAGCTTATTCTGTTAGGTTACCAAGGCTTTTTTCCTTTTCTTTCAGAAAGAGTGTTCTTTGAAAGCATCATTTGTGATATATGAGCAAAAGCTCTGCGGTTTGAGCTTGGATCTTTGTTTTACTATGTAATACATGACAAGTTTATGTATTTAGTTTCAGATTTTCTCAGATATAAATGGTGAGAGTAATAATCACCTCAAAGGGATAACAGTTAATAATGACGATTTTTAAAAATCACATTTATGTTGCGGTCTCTGGGCTAAGGCTTTTATATATCAATACTCACAACCACTCTATGAAGTAGGAATCTATTAATATCACTCACAGATTACAAGTGATGAAACTGAAGAAACAGAAAGAGAGAGATCCTGTAGCTTGTCTAAAGTCACACAGGTATACAGTTGTAGAGCCAGGACTCAAATTCAGGGATTTTGGCACGAATGTTTTTGCTTTTAATCACTAATCTAATATGTAAATAAGAAATACTTATAAAAATCAAAATCCTGAGCATAAATTAGGTTCCAATTAGCTTCTCGAAACCTTCCATTCCCTTTCCACGGAAACTTAATACCAAAACAGAGAAAAATAATTTTCTTTTTCTAATAACTGATCATATATTGATGTTAGTGGCTGTCTCTCTGCTGTATCACACAAAGCTATGCTATGGCTCTGCGCTGATTACTTGTACTACTCAACATGGATTCATTGTGTGATTCCCATGTGCAAGGCACCCAAGATGTAGAGATGTCTTATATGCTCTGGCCTTTCAATTGCATGTAGACTGGGGATTGTGCAGCACTATTCAGAACTATTCAGTTTCCCAGTCAACACTCTGCCTTCATAGATAGAAAAGGAATTTTGTCCATGGGCTTTTGTGTTTTTTTTTTTCTGATAGAGTGAATACCCAATTAATATGAACATACAGCTTCAGATCTCATTTTGACCATGACTTTCAAATATGTTCCAGACTTTTTGCTCTATAGATGAACCACATATGAGCTGTGAGGGTGCATTATTGTGGAATAAGGAACTTCTCTGAAAAAAATCTTAGGGAAACCTCATGGAAAGAAAGTTAAAATTAAAAAAGATAAATACACACAATTAGCTTTGGGTAGTGCCTTGGAGGGGTAGGGGGTAGAACAGAATACAGAGAGAAGAGTTATCAATAATCTGATTCTGGAAATTGGTATAATTCACTTAGTGTAGTTTTACTAGAGTCCTTGACCATTTCTCATGTTTTCTTTATGAGAAAGCATTTCTTAGGATCATATACCCAAGTGACTGTGAAAGAAAGAAAGAAACAAAAACAGAGATATACCATTGAGAATCATATGTAAAAATCTGTCTCCTAAAATAAAAGCTATCTCTTTTAAATATATTTATATTTCATATACATAAATATATGTGTGCATATATATTCAAAAATAAATATATACATATATGATTATAAAATAAATTTGAACATTTGACACAACATTTGGAAAGGAGAGAAAAAGAAGAATGAGTCACTTCTAATTTTAACATCCTAATGAACAAATCTTGGCAATTTGTATATATTTTCTTGTAGGCTTTGTTCTAAATACATGTTTTACAAAGTTATAGGCATGCTATACATAACAATTTTATGTCCTGCCCTATTAATAGTTTTTATACATTTTAACTATTTCATGCTTAAAGATATATTTTAACCTTTGTATAATATAGTTTGTTTTATTGGTTCATTTATTCCTTTTTAAAAATTGAGTGACAAAAACATGGTACTATACTAAGAATGTGAAAATTAATAAAACATGGTTCTTGACCTCAAATACTTTATAGCTTTTTGGGGAAAGAAAATAGGCATATACCAAGAAAGTACAACAGAATTTTATAGATACTGTCCTGGTCTGGCCTGCTAAAACAAAGATATCATAAACTGTGTGGCTTATAAACAACAGAAAATTATTTTTCCCAGTCCAAGAGGCTGAAAGTCCAAAATCATGGTGCCAGCATGATCCAATTCTGGTGAAGGCCCTCTTCGGGGATAAGGACTGCTATCTTCTTCTTGTGTGCTCACATGGTGGAAAGAAAGTTACCTATGTCTCTTGGGTACCTATAATAAAGACTCTAAATCCATTAATGAGGGCTCTACCTTTATGATCCAATTACCTTCTAGAGGCCCCACATTCTAATACCATCACATCGGGGCTAGGATTTTAACATAGGTCTTTGCAGGGCACCCAAACATTTGGTCCATAGCAGGTGCATGGTAGATTTATGTAGGGAGTAATTTGGAAAGCCAAAAAAGGAAATGGTCAATCCCCTTTTGGGGAAAGGGTCCTAAAATGCTTCCTAAAGAAAAAATTATTTTGAAGGATGGCTATGAGTTCTTGAGGTTGAAATGCTGGGGGAAGCAAGAGAAGTTGAAATTTCAGGCAAAAGGAAAGCAGAGACAAGGAGACTGGGCACATGGGATGTGCAAGGCATTGCAAACAGCTCCTTCTCACAGAAGCTCCTGGCATGAGAGAGATAGGCTGTATATCATCAGGAGCATAAAAAAGAGGTCTTAAAAAATCATGGGAAGAATCAAAGCTAGCACAATTTCCTTTGTATTTGAGTTACATCACCCTGGTACAATAGTGACACGTGGTCAAAAAGAGGCACAACTAATGTTACATATGTTTTCTAAATATTTGGGACAAAATTGGGTCCATATTGTATAGCGATCTTTAATCCTATTGATTTAACTACTTACTGTATTTTCTGACACCATTTCATGGTTTGGAGGATATTAATACGTAGCAGGGAAAGTCAATCCTGAAAATACCTTGTTTACTTTATCTCTCCGGAAGTGTGTAAACTATATATCTCATTTAGAAGTCTCTGAGTGGCCAATTTATTTTTTAATAAGAAATTATTTTTTACATAAAAATAAAGCATGTATCCCATAAAACAATGAGAATCCACAGGGTGTAAGTGGAAAGTAAAGCTTCAATTCCTACACCTCCAAAGTTCCTGCGACAGTCCCCATCCTCACTCTGTCATTTTAGTGTATTTAGTTCCTCTGGTGGCCACCAGCAACATTCTAAATACTATTATTTCCACTCTGCGTCTTACTTTTTCCATTTTAAAGCATATCTACTCTTTCAATACACTGAAACCATCCTCACAATTCATGAGTTACCTAGTTTTTTCCAAATCATTTATTTATGATGCTAAATAGTATATTTAAATCTTTCTATTTCTTAAGCCAAAGTTATTAGATAAATATTACTCTTCATAGAACAAAGCAGCTGCTGGACCTATACAGAAGAAATTTAATTGCATGTTTTATCTTTGTTGCTTGAAAAATAATGTGTTGCAAGCATTAAATTCAAGTGTAAGCATTTTCTTACTGGTCACCAATTGCTCATTATTCCTCCACATGTTCGTACACTTCGTATTTTGATTATGATTTTATTGAACAGCTTTTTTCCCCCTGGCATTTCTAAATTCCTCTTTTTCTTTTTAGTCAACAAAATATATTTGTACCTTCTTCAACATCTCATGGAGATCTTCCAGTTTTTTCTTCATGCAATATTATAAATGAAATTAATTTTTTGTTTGAAAATACTATTTGTATGAAGACTTTGACTTCCTACTAATTCAGATCAATTGATTTTCAATTCTGTTTTATAGACTGATATTCTGGAAATTGTTTTCATACTAAAATAGTTCCCTTTTTTCATGGAGACCACATTTTTGGCTTTTTAATAACTTTTTATTTATGTATTTTATTTTTATTTTTTATACATGAGGTTTCACTATGCTGCCCAGGCTGGCCTCAAACTCCTAGGCTGAAGTAATCCTCCTGTCTCAGCCTCCTGATTCTTTCTCTTTTTTGGATTTATTTATATTTTTCTTTGTACTCTAACTTGTTTTGCTGGAGTACATCCTCAAGAAGTTTTTTGTTTTTTCTGTGCTTTTCCAGAATGAGTAGATGAAAGAATTTGGATAGTTGGTAGATGATATAAACTAAAATTTTATATTCACAATCTTTTTATTTTTCAACTTTGAAAACATTGCTTCATGGTCTTCCAGCATGCACTGGTTTCTATTTTCTTGTATATTTTAATGACAGTGTGATACTAACCCAATGATTACTACTTTACTTTTGCTTTCCGAAAACTCAAAATCTTTTGTCTTTGGTGTTCTGACATTTCACAAGGGCATGTCTAGATTCATCTCTTTTTAAAGTCATCTTATTTAATAACTGATAGATCATTTGATATTAAAGTTCAAGTCTTTCTTTGGCTCTGTGAAATATTGTCCATGTAGTATTTTTCCCTATTATTTCTTAGTGGAGAAGGTAGAAGTACACATTGTAGATACAGATTAAGTTCAAATCCCATATCCATTACTTTTACGATATAAGAATTTAGGCAGGTGACTTAACATTTCTTTAGAATAGTTTTCTTATTTGTAAAATGGGTATGCCATAGTACTTAAGTCATAGGGTTTTTATGATGATTAAATAAGGGAAAATATATACAGTACTTAGAACAGTGACTTACATTTAAGCCCAGCATAGTATATAGACTGCATAGCAAATGCATAGCCTTTTATATAATTGTAACCTATAGATTCTTTCTGAAATTTCTCTTCTTATTACATATTGCCACTCCAGATTCATGGTTTATCTTACATTTCTATTATATTTTCCAATTTTCATCTTTTTTAATACTCCAGCAGTGATAAAATTAGACCAGAATGCTGGATCCAATCTAAAGATTTGGGGGTGCTGAACAGATTTTAAAATTTTATTTAATTGCAAACATTTAAACAGGCAATTTCCCGTTAAAACATGTGTTTCTGACTCCTCTTGAAAAATAACAGGCTCTTTTAACCCTGAACAACTTGCAGAGCCACACAGAATGGCGAAGCTGGGTTTGAGGACTCGTGTACTCTCCTGGGGCATGTCCACTTGCAGGTTTCGTGTGTTTGTGTGCAGCAGGAGTAGAATGTCTCTTGACCATGCAAATGTGGGCTTTATTTTAAAATATGAAAACTCACATTCAGTTTAGCTCTTCCTAGGCAGGTTTTTCCATTTATTTTAAAATGTAGATCTTAAGTGCAAACTCTGCTACAGCCAGTCTGAATTTCAGAAGATGGGAAGAGAGACATGCTCCACTGTTTTCCTTTGGTCCTTTCCGTCACCTGGATTGCTGTCTCCTACTAGAGGTCTGTCAGTCCAGAGGCTTTTAAAATAACCTGCCCTTTCCCTTGTTTTGAAGATTTTGTTTTGTTTTAAGAGCTTCTATTATTTTTGTTTGTTGTTTGATGCTCATTCTTTTTTAAGTGGGAAGTGATCCATCCCAATGTCGTGCTTATCCTGGGCCCGTTGTCTGTTCATTTGAGTGCTTACTGAATCTGCTTTTCATAATGCTAGCTGGAGGGCAGGTTGATATATTCTGCTCCTAGACCAATTTCCAGCATCAGTAAGCATTTGTCCTGTGGCTTCTATAGCGCCAAGGTATAATTTTCTCCTATTCTTATTGCCTGGATCTCTTACTCTGATACAACGGAGTTTATGAAAAACCACCATTCCTAGAATGCCCTAGCACCTGGACTCCTCCTGTTGCCACTCCACAGCCAGTGACTAACTGATCTGGGATGAGGCCTCTCAACATGCAACCCTCTTCTGCCCAATGCTCTCTGCCCTATTATTTTGTAGGAATTACAGTCTCCAAATTGATGTGGCAAGAAAATTGCTAAAACGGAAAGAGAACCAACAATACAATGATCTCCTCGAAAAGCAGTAGAGGGATGGCTGCTCAGGTTTCATTACTACAAAAGTGGGTGTGGAGATGTGGGGAGTAAGGGCACGTCAGAAAAAGACAGACAGGAGATTTTATTATCTTCCTTTAAGCTGGCAGGTTTATTTGGGGTGGGCGGGTAGAATATTTTAAATGAGTGTCAACTTCTATTCAAAAATTACATAGATATATAACTCATGGTTAATAAAAATCTCTGATTTTGTCCAGCAGTTGACTTTCAGTAGTTTTGGTCTCTATTTCCCCTTTTTTTGGTTTTGTTTGTTGCCCATATTCTAGTAAGAAGAAGGAAGAGACTGAAGTAAGTGTCCATTTTTAACACGTATATGTTGAAATCTGTTGTAAACACAGTAAGGAGTTTTGTATATAACCAAGTAGCTTTCCTAAGGTAATTTATGAAGTATCTGTTTCACAATGCCTACAAAGAAATAATGAATAGATTTAATTATATTAATTTAATAGATCAAATTATTTTACTTTTTGTGGAATTTTTTTCGTGTTTCCAGTTATCTTTATTTTTTGGTGCATTGACTGGTCATGTCCTTTGAGCTAAAGTTTTTGTGTATTTTTTTATCTATTTAAATAACCTTTTACAAAATAAAAATATCAACTTTTTCCCGTCCTTCTTGCTGTATGTGTTTTTTTTTAAGTCTGTTTCATAACCTTTGCTGTAGTGGAAGTTGTTCATATTTATATGTGAATTTTTCTGTACAATGTAGTGGTTGAGTACAGTTTGGAATCAGCAGGGATGAATATGAACTCTGAAATCAATTAGGTAACCTTGGACTAATCACTTAACCTTTCTTAATATTTTTATCTCATTTGTAAAATAGAAATAATAATATTATTTTCATCATGAGGGATGTGGATATTAAATGAGGTAATGATATGGACAGGAGGCAGAGGCAGAAAAGGGCTGGGTCCCTGGCGAAGCCCCCTACCCTGAAGCCTAGACCCAAGGACCAAAGTAAGAGCATGCATTCCTAATTTCTTGCCCAAATGTTGCCTTTTCCAAAACCACCTTGGCCCGCCACACCCCCCATCCTGTACCCATAAAAACCCCAGACTCCACTGGCAACGGAGCAGCAGAGAAAGAGAGAAGAAGCATCTGAACCTTGAGAGGAGAAGCAGCAGCTGGACATTGGAGACTACAGTCGGAGTGGAGTTCAACAAGAGATAGTTGGAGAGGAATTTGGTCAGACAGCCGAACTCCAGGGAAATACCACCTTCTCGCTCCATCCCCTTCCCAGTCCCCCTTCCCACTGGGAGAAGCCACTTTTATCAGCAATAAAATCCTCCGCATTCAACACCCTCCAACTTGGTTGTGTGACCTCATTCTTCCTGGACGCTGGACAAGGACCCAGGTGTGGGCACAAAAGGCTGTTATACTGACCCTTCACTGGGCTGTTTAGCACGTTATGCTGTCCAGAGATGGCAAAGCTAAAAGACCGCACTGTAACACACACCTTCGGGGGCTCCAGGGTGTCGTGGGCAACCCTAGATGCTGCCACCACAGGCCCGCACAAAATTCTGCTTCTGCCAGTTGCCCAGAAGTGCTCATCCTGATCTCTTCACCTGCTCTCCTTCATGCTCCCCCTTCCATAAGGGGTTGAGAGCTGTGAGATGAGTAAGCAAGCCACCACTTTACAAGTCGCTCGAAGAGGTCAAGGGAACTACTCCATTTCATTAAGACATGGAAGTTCATAGGACTAAACCTGCCACACAGTAAACATCAATACATGTCAATCTTTGTCAATATTTTTTTTAACTTCCTAATTTTTTGAGTTTTAGTTGTGAATAAACTTTGCAGCAGTTTTTTTGTTTGTTTGTTTTTTGGGACAGAGTTTTGCTCTTGTTGCCCAGGCTGGAGTGCAGTGGCGCAATCTCGGCTCACTGCAACCTCTCCCTCCCAAGTTCAAGCGATTCTCCTGCCTCAGCCTCCATGGTAGCTGGGATTACAGGCGCCCGCCACCACGCCCAGCTAATTTTTTGTGTTTTTAGTAGAGATGGGGTTTTGCTATGTTGGCCAGGCTGGTCTTAAACTCCTGACCTCAGGTGATCCACCCACTTCGGCCTCCCAAAGTGTTGGGATTACAGGTGTGAGCCACCGCGCCAGCCTGTAGCAGTTTTTATGAGTATCCTAGTGCATCCTTTAATTATTTCTGTGACACGATTTTTTTAATGTAACTGTTTAATACATATGGTATCTATTTTGGTATACCAATGAATTCAGGATCTTAGATATCATCCCCCAGTATTCTAAGTACTTTTAAAACACTTTATTGAATATTATTTCTTCCATATTAATATGTTAATTTCATTAGATACCCAGTTCTTAAAAAACATAGTGACACCTGTGACATTAATTATTCTGAGCTGTTAAAATGTCTATTCATACCTCAGGGTGAAAATATTTTAATTATGGTAGCTTTATAATTTGTTTGATTATTTAATGATACCAATTCCATTCAAATCCACTCACAAAGACAAAGGCCTGGATTCTAGGTCTAATCTAGGTTGTCTTTTAGCTGAATGGAATGGAATAAAGAATGATTAATTCAAGAAGCCTCATTTTCAAGAATTCAAAAAGCCTCATAATTCAAGAAGAAAGGAAAAGCAGAGACTAGAAAAGAAAGGAAAAGAAAAGAAAAAAAGATAGGCTATTCAACTTTTTCATCAACCCATAGGGTTAGATGGAGGAAAGCAGGAACATAGGTAAGAAAGAAAGAGAAGCCATGAGGCTAAGAATTAGAGATTTATCTAGGATGAATTACAAGAGCAAAGAGAATAGCATAGGCTACTTTTTATAGCTCTTAAAAATAGGAGAATGGAAAGTAGTTAAAAATGCCAACAAGACCTGACATTGACTTTCGACCATGTTGCCTTTTTTTAAGTTTATTTTTACTTATGCTTGTTCATTTTTCCAACTGAATATAATCATCCCAGCTTTGCCACTTATTAGCTTAATTGATTTCTCAGTCACTTAACCTCTGTAACTCTGTTCTCATTTGCAAAATAGGGGTAGTAAAGTCTGCCTGTAGGGAACCTTAGGTATAAAAACACAAAACCTGGCCTGTGGTTACTAAAAGAAAAACAACCAACTTCCAACATGGTAGTTCACCTTTTCACTTTTATTATTTATTTTTTGTAACTATATAGATAAATAAGCCTGGATCTCAAATCAAATGATATGAATAACACGATTAGTGGAAAGTGGGTAAATAGGAATGCCTTTTCTCTCTAAATCCTTTATCTCTGAGATTGTAATTTCCTGTTCTCTCCTATGCCCATTGTTATTGCCAATCTACATTGCAGGTAGCAGTGGCCAAATTCAGGCCCATTCTGCTGCTAGTCCTTGGTAGCTCCTCATTGCTTGCTAGCACTTGGAATACTCTTCCAAGCCCTCTCGCAAGGGCTAACAAGAAATGTTACACATGCTTGGATTTGCTAATGAATAATTGACTTGGAGCCTTTTTGGTTAAAGATCTTTCAAGAAGGCCAAAACAGTAAAACTGAACCTAAGAAACAATTGAAGTTGCCTGAGGCAGAAGTCCTAGCTCCTAGTCACTCCATCCTCAGGGAATCCACTTTTGAGTTCCCTCTTTTGGTTTTTTTCTATGAGTCAGAGGCCAGGCTACCCACTTCCCCTCAGCATGGCGAGAAGAGGCATACTCTGAGAACCTAGCTAGTCTAATGGTTATAGCATCTTACTTTTAACAGCATCATTTTATTTTAAAATAACCAAAGGGTAATTTTAATCTTGCTTTCCACAAACCTGTAAGAAGAAAAACCTGCCTGCATAATTTATAGGGGAAGGAATAGATCAATGGGGCTGTGAACAGCTGCATGACACCACAATGTTAGTGTGATGACACACTGTATGTGCAGTGCTGGTTAGTCTTGTTGATGATGATGGAATTGTTGTTACTGAATATAAATTGGAAGGCAAAATTTTATTGAAATCTACTATATTGGTCACAATGAATGAACACTAAACTTTTGGTGAGTCCTGGCCAGTGGGAAAATTGATCTGCAAAGCACATGTTTGGCTACAGAGTTCATTATTTTAACTTCTGGGTCTACTTCTGATCATGTTCTTTTCAGTGAAAGTACAAGTGCTCTGATAGAGGATACATGCCAATGCTCCACTCTTCTCTGTTTAGAAAACAATGCTGCAAAGCATATTTTATAAATAGATTAAAATGATTACCGATATGCAACAAATGCTGCTCTTCATGTGTTCACAATTTTTTCTAATACAGGCTTAGAACTGTGCCAGATCAATACACCAAATGCTTTCCCAACTGCTGACAGGAATAATGCTGTTCCATTCTGGATCACTTAGTGTGGAGTTCTAGGCCTAACTTTACCTTTTAAAGTAATATTTCAGGGGCCCTGTGATTATATTTTCCGATCCAAGAGCCATTGAACATGAGCTGGTGAAAACTTGTATAAATTAGAAAATAGAATGACAATTTTTCATTGATGTGGACTGACCAAAACTTTATTGCCATTTTTACTTTTGTCTAAGCTTTTCCATGTGCAATGTGAAGAATATAACGCTATTCATAAGCTCAATGAAGTGTTTAACAGATTAACTAGTTTATTACTGGTGATAAATGAGGAATAATTGTATAAAGATAATCTTGAAAAAAATGACCAACAGTAAACAAACATGGGGAATATATAATCAAAATGCCCGAAACGGCTTATGAAAGAATACTGAAAACCTATTGATGTGACTGTTGATTAAACTGATCATGTTGTTGAAGTATATTAGCATGTTCATGCACACTGAAGACTGAATCATTGAGCCATGGTGTGAGATGTATGCATTTTTTTGGCAGTAAGTTTCATATCATCAAACACTGGCATTTTGTTGAATGCCTACTTTTGTTCCGTGAAGGGTACGCTGTAAACTGATGTCCTTATACAGCAAGGGTTGTTTTTCAATCTATTGAGCTCTAATAGAAAAAGCACCCAAGTAAAATAATACTGTATATGGAATTTTTTTAAGATTGTATAGTTTTCAAACTACGTATGCACTTTTGGCTACCAGATACTGCCTTATAACCCCTTTATGGAAAATTATTTGAAATCAAACACTGTAGTATATATTGAGTACCTACTATGTGACACTCAGTGTGCTACATGCTTTTACTTATCTGATTTGATCTGAATGAACAATAGGAAATGTTTGTAAGTAAAAAGATATGGACAAATGTGTCTAATTGTGCCTTTTCAAGATGCAATGGGGCAGTAATATATGTGAGTTTTGAACTAATCAATCACCTTAGAACACAAGGTGAATTTTGATTAGTCCCATGCTCAGAAACCTCTTTCAAATTTTTCAAGCTTTACTATATCCTGGAATTCCAAATATCATGCTGTTTTTCCTACCTTTGTTCTTCTGCACTGATAGTTTTTAAAATGAAAGCCTTAATCTGTATTATATAGGATCATTAATTTCTGCATTTTACACTTGAGCAACAGCACTCTGATTATCTGCTGCAATGAAAAGTAAGCAGCCCTGCTTTTGCAGACTTAATTACCTACTGCAGGGCCTTTCTTCTCCCGTTACCACAAACAGTCTGAAAATGGGGTCAGAAGCATGATTAGAAACCAAATTAGCCACTGAATCCAGAAAACAAACATGGAAACAGATCCAATAAGTCATTCTGATACTGAAATCAGTCTCTATCACACCTGGGTTTATCCAGAGTGTCTCTTAATTCCATGTTCCCTACAAGAACAAAGCCACACAGCAAAGACTCTTCAGTGATTTGTATATCTGAGAAAATAAAATCAACTTAATAATAGAAGTGTAAGGGATCAGTGTTATGGGGGGGTCAGACTCAGTCTAGATAACAGGGTCTTTTAAATAATTGACTTGTAGGTTATATACATGTGAGAAAAATGCTCTCACAGTTTTTAAAAATAAATCTTCAGATTTTAGCTTAAAATGGCAGAAAATAGGTAAGTTGTTGGTTTATAAACAATGTTTATAATAATTAAAATATTAATATTAGTCTTGTTTTTTCACATAGCTGTCCTTTATTTGAGAATTTCATTATATACCATTTTATGGATGCTTTCTAAATCCCTGTCAGGTAATATGACAAATTTCATCCATTTAGTAGTTTTTCTTAATCACACACAGGTTCTGAGCACAACACTAAAGTGTCAAGAGAATTTGAAGGCATTTTCTAGCTACGCATAAAAGAAGATATCACATAGATTAAGTTTTCCTTTTCAGAAACTTCAGTGAACAGTAATAGAATTTTATACTAGAAATGAAATGCTGATCGTTTTATATTAACCGGAATAATAGTGTTTACTTATAATACTGATAAGAGCAGTAACATGATGATCTAATTTAAAAGATTGTGGGGCAAGACAACTACTGTTTAAAAATAGGTATAAAAGGCAATAGGGAAATAAAATGATAAAATATTTAAGGAACATACAGGGAAATGAGTCAATAAAAACCAGTTATAAGAGATCATTCAGTTCCATTTGGAATTTGCTTACTTGAATATATTGCACACAATTAAATGCAACTAGTCACAGTAGCTAAAGCTTAAAATATCAAATCCAATTCCACTTTATTTATAGGATGAATGTTCAGAAAAGAGATTGTTTAACAAGATTTACCTTCAGTAAGGAGTCTTGACTAAATCATCTGCCTATATTTAAAAATCATTGTTACATATTTTAGGTGGCTACATTTCCGTAATGTATAATCCCCACAGTCACTTTGGCTCTAGAATAATTATCTGTAAATCACCATGCCCATTGCAACAATTAAGGAAGTACATAGATTTCTTTAGGACAGCTATTCCTTCTCTAGATTTATTTCCATTTTATTTGTGTCTTATCTAAACTCTTTAATGCAGTCATAACCAGAGAAGATAAAGCTTAAGCTCCATAATGAACATAACCAGGTCTCCATAACTACAGTAAGGAAGGGTTGGAACAGTTATATAGTGAATATATGTGAATCATATGGAAGCGATAGGATTAGCTAGATCACAAATCTTTTCCTTTAATCAAAATTCATTTTTTTCGGAGGGGGCAATAGTGTGTACAGGGTTAGAGGAAGATTCTTTTTGTTTGAATTGTCCAATAATTTGATGAATGCTTCTATTTTGTGACTGCAGCCTTAACTAAAGTGAAGACTGAAAGCTCACTGAATTAGTTTTGAAACAACCTTAGAGATGGACTACTAGCTTTCTGACTCTGCAGAGGATATCAGGAAAATGTAATGTCCATGTATTATTGAACTGAGGATATTTTCAAGGGGAAAATGATCTCATTGTTACTATCTCATTTTTCTAGAGCTATTTTCTCTCATCAAGGGACCATTGTCCAGTGAGTATAATTTTGGAGCAGAAGAGCCTTGCTGCCTATTCACATTGAGCACACCTCTGTTACCTGCCTATTCATATCTTGAGGAATTGTGACACAAAATTCAACCAGTTAATCAATATTTATTTTTTGCTGAGGCAATTTGTGTGTGGAGTATATAAAAGAGCTCAAAGACCTCAAAAACTTTAGAAACTGGCAACCGTCATAACATAAAATACATCTAGTAAAAGTAAGTTGTGGGATCTTAGTATATATGCTTTAGAATCTTGTCCTTTCCTCATATGGGGCATGAGGCCTTACACAAATGAGACATTTTTGAGACTCAGTCTTTTTTCCTATAAAGTAAAGATAGAATTATCCAATTCAAAGATATTTTGTGGAGATTAGAAATACTGCATTTTTTGCACCTAGCGTAAAATATGTGCTAAGAACGTGGTTGCTAATTATGATTATAATTAATTCCTCACAGCAATCCTGTGTATAAGCACATGATATATAATACACATGCATGTGTTCCAGCAACTATCTATAAGGTGGTTTGGAAGACAAAGATACGGGCAAAAAACATAGAAATTGTAGAAAGCTAAACAAGTGGTGCTAAGGAAGTTAGATGATTATTTGGAAACAGAATGGAAAAGCAGGATTTAGTAGAAAAATATAAAGAAAGAACTGAAGAGACTCACTGGTAGTTTGGACATAGGTACAAAGAAAATTGAAATACATAACATTCAGTATATAACTATGTAAAATTTACGATGTTTGACAATCAACCAAAGATTACCAGGCATACAAAGAAAGGAGAAAACATAGCCCATAATGCAGAAAATAACTGCTCAATATAAATCTCCCTGGAACTGACACACTTGTTATAATTAGCAAGTTCTACATATTATCCAGACTAAAAAATAAATTGCACTTCTAAATACAGCTAGAAAAAAGAAATAAAATTTAAAAAACAATATTATGTAAAGTATTATCAATATTTTAAATACATAGGAATAGGAATAAATGTACTAAAAGATTGCCACATAGAAAACTCAAAACATTAAGGAACACCTAAATTAGCAGAGGAGTATACTATATATTACACACATAAGTTGAAGGAAATAATATTGTAAAGATGGACATTTTTCCCAAATTGATTCATAGATTGAGTTCATTCTCAACCAAAAATCTATTTTTCTGGAATCTGACTAATTCTAAAATTAATAGAGAATATCAAAGGCCAAGCTCAGCTGACTTATTTGTGATGAAGATGAACAAAGTGGGATAACTTGCTTTACCACTGATATGGTTTGGCTCTCTGTCTCCACCTAAATCGCATCTTGAATTGTACTCTCATAATTCCCACATGTTGTGGGAGGGAAACGGTTGGAGATAATTTGAATCATAGGGGCATACTGTTGCCCCCATACTGTTCTCATGGTAGTGAATAAGTCTCACAAGATAGATGGTTTTATCAGGGGTTTCCAATTTTGCACCCTCCTCATTTCCTCTTACTGCTGCCATGTAAGAAGTGCCTTTCACAAGCTGGGCACAGTGGCTCACGTCTGTAATCCTGGTACTTTGGGAAGTCAAGGTGGGTGGATCACCTGAGGTCAGGAGTTTGGGACCAGCCTGACCAACATAGTGAAACCCCGTCTCAACTAAAAATACAAAAAAATTAGCTGGGCATGGTGGCAGGCACTGGTAATCCCAGCTACTGGGGAGGCTGATGCAGGAGAATTGCTTGAACCCAGGAGGCAGAGGTTGCAGGGAGCTGAGATGGAGCCATTGTACTTCAGCTTGGGCAAAAGAGGGAGATTCTGAAAAAAAAAAAAAAAAAAAAAAACAGTGCCTTTCACCTGCTGCCATGATTCTGAGGCCTCCCTAACCATGTGGAGCTGTAAGTCCAATTAAACCTCTTTTTCTTCCCTGTCTTGGATATGTCTTTATCAGCAGTGTAAAAACAGACTAATAAGCCATGTATCAAGAGTTACTCAAGAGTACAGTTATTAAATGATTGGATTGTGCAAAGGTACCATATACAACACTGAGAGATAATACAAAGATAAAAATAAGAGACCTGGCATGGTGGCTCATGCCTGTATTCCCAGCACTTTGGGAGTCTGAGGCAGGTAGATTACCTGAGCTCAGGAGTTCATGACCAGCCTGGGCAACATGATGAAACCCCATCTCTACTAAAATACAAAAAATTAGCTGGGCATGGTGGCCTATGCCTGTAGTTCCAGCTACTCAGGAGGCTGAGGCAGGAAAATTGCTTAAACCCAGGAGGCGGAGGTTGCAGTGAGCCTAGATCATACCGCTGTACTCCAGCCTGGGCGACAGAGTGAGACTCCATCTCAAAAAAAAAAAAAAAAAAAGATGAAAATAAGAGACAAAAATATATGAAAGTTTATGTCAAAGGTAGCATTGCAATATAGTGGGAATAGGAGGATCATTTCAATGATTCTGGGCTAATTAGATATCCATATGGATCAAGCATTAATTCTGATCCCAATCTCACACCATATACAAAAGTTAATTTCAGTTGGACTGTAGAGCTGTACATGAATGTCAAAACTAAAATCTTCTTAAACAAAACACATATCATTAAAATCTATATTTCTTTTCTAGAAATAGAATATTATTCATAAAAGACCAACTTGGTAAGTTGAAGTATATTAGAATAAAAAATTTATGTTCTCTGAAAGTGAAAAGTAAATCACAAATTAGCAATTTTCACACACATATAAATAATAAGAGGCTTATATCCAATATATGTAAAAAATCTTTTTCAGGTTATTAATAAAAAGGTCACACAATAGAATAGTAGGCTGAAGATTTAAACTGGCATTTCATAAAAAGGATATCCAAGTGATCTATTAACATATGAAAAGTTTTCAACTAAATTCCTCATCAGAAAAATACAAATTAAAATCACAATAAAATGTCACTGCACATCTACCAAAATAACTAAAATTAGAAAGATGTCACTAGAAAAAGTTGGTGAAGATGTGGAGTGACTGTTACTATTATACAATGGTAGTGGGAACATCAATTGATACTATACCTTTAGGAGACCTTTTGGAATTATCTATTAAATTTTAACATATGCATACATTAGAACATGGCAACTCTAGCCTTTGTTATATATGACAACAGAAATGTATGAGAATATTTACCAAGAGACATGTACAGAAATATATTATACATAGCAGTATAGTTGGTAATAGAAGCAACCTCAACAGTAGAATAGGTTAAATAAATTATAGTATATTTGTACTGTGGAATAAGATGAGGTAATAAAATGAATGAGCTGCAGCCATGTGCAACAACATGGCTGAATCTCAAAAACATAATAATGAGTGAAAGAAGCAAGGCAAAAACAAAGATGCAATATAACTTCAATTACATAAAATCTAAAAGAAGGAAAAGCAAACTATAGTGTTCTAAGTATGAGAAGAAGAAAAAAACTATTATTCAGGGCCAGGGAAAGAACTACCTGAAAGCACCGGAAGGAATAGTACTCAAAGCTCACATAGGGCCAGTAATAGTGCCCATTCACACCCGTGAGACTGGAAAAACTCACAATTCACAAGGAATTGGACAGAATACTCAGAACGATCTTTCCTTAATAGTGGGGAATAATTTGCCATAGACTGAACACTGTTCTAGATTTGCCTACTGAGTCATAAAAGCAAGACCTGCATAAAAGCAAGACCTGCAAGAGTAAAACTATTTCTAAATAACTGCATCCTAGAACAAAACTCAAGAAAATGTATAGATATTCTAAAAATTCTGACACCCGACAAAGTAAAATTCATAATGTCTGGTATCCAATTAAAGATGATAAGACATGCAGAAAAGTAAAACATAGCTAATAATAAGAAGAATTATTAATGAATCGAAGCTGCCCCACAATTAACACAGATGTTCAAATTAGCAGACAACTGCATTAAAACTGTCTTCCAGTTGTTATATATTACAACTGTATTCTATATGGCCAAAGTTATATAGAAAGATACATAAGAAAGACAAAAATATATTCTCCAGAAATGTAAAATACAAAGTCTGAGACAAAAATGACACTGGGAGGACTTTATTATTATTATTATTATTATTATTATTATTATTATTATTATACTTTAAGTTTTAGGGTACATGTGCACAATGTGCAGGTTTGTTACATATGTATCCATGTGCCATGTTGGTGTGCTGCACCCATTAACTCGTCATTTAGCATTCGGTATATCTCCTAATGGTGTCCCTCCCCCTTCCCCCACCCCATAACAGTCCCCAGAGTGTGATGTTCCCCTTCCTGTGCCCATGTGTTCTCATTGTTCAATTCCCACCTATGAGTGAGAACATGCAGTGTTTGGATTTTGTCCTTGTGATAGTTTACTGAGAATGATGGTTTCCAGTTTCATCCATGTCCCTACAAAGGACGTGAACTCATCATTTTTTATGGCTGCATAGTATTCCATGGTGTATATGTGCCACATTCTCTTAATCCAGCCTATCATTGTTGGACATTTGGGTTGGTTCCAAGTCTTTGCTATTGTGAATAGTGCCACAATAAACATACGTGTGCATGTATCTTTATAGCAGCATGATTTATAGTCCTTTGGGTATATACCCAGTAATGGGATGGCTGGGTCAAATGGTATTTCTAGTTCTAGATCCCTGAGGAATCACCACACTGACTTCCACAATGGTTGAACTAGTTTACAGTCCCACCAACAGTGTAAAAGTGTTCCTTTTTCTCCACATCCTCTCCAGCACCTGTTGTTTCCTGACTTTTTAATGATGGCCATTCTAACTGGTGTGAAATGGTATCTCATTGTGGTTTTGATTTGCATTTCTCTGATGGCCAATGATGATGAGCATTTTTGCATGTGTTTTTTGGCTGCATAAATGTCTTCTTTTGAGAAGTGTTTGTTCATGTCCTTCACCCACTTTTTGATGGTGTTGTTTGTTTTTTTCTTGTAAATTTGTTTGAATTCATTGTACATTCTGGATATTAGCCCTTTGTCAGATGAGTAGGTTGCAAAAATTTTCTCCCATTTTGTAGGTTTCCTGTTCACTCTGATGGTAGTTTCTTTTGCTGTGCAGAAGCTCTTTAGTTTAATTAGATCCCATTTGTATATTTTGGCTTTTGTTGCCATTGCTTTTGATGTTTTAGACATGACGTCCTTGCCCAAGCCTATGTCCTGAATGGTATTGCCTAGGTTTTCTTCTAGGATTTTAATGGTTTTAGGTCTAACATGTAAGTCTTTAATCCATCTTGAATTAATTTTTGTATGAAGTGTAAGGAAGGGATCCAGTTTCAGCTTTCTACATATGGCTAGCCAGTTTTCCCAGCACCATTTATTAAATAGGGAATCTTTTCCCCATTGCTTGTTTTTGTCAGGTTTGTCAAAGATCAGATAGTTGTAGATATGTGGCATTATTTCTGAGGGCTCTGTTCTGTTCCCTTGATCTATGTCTCTGTTTTGGTACCAGTACCATGCTGTTTTGGTTACTGTAGCCTTGTAGTATAGTTTGAAGTCAGGTAGCGTGATGCCTCCAGCTTTGTTCTTTTGGCTTAGAATTGACTTGGTGATGTGGGCTCTTTTTTGGTTACATATGAACTTTAAAGTAGTTTTTTCCAATTCTGTGAGGAAAGTCATTGGTAGCTTGATGGGGATGGCATTGAATCTATAAATTACCTTGGGCAGTATGGCCATTTTCATGATATTGATTCTTCCAACCCATGAGCATGGAATGTTCTTCCATTTGTTCATACACTCTTTTATTTCATTGAGCAGTGGTTTGTAGTTCTCCTTGAAGAGGTCCTTCACATCCCTTATAAGTTGGATTCCTAGGTATTTTATTCTCTTTGAAGCAATTGTGAATGGGAGTTCACTCATGATTTGGCTCTCTGTTTGTCTGTTATTGGTGTACAAGAATGCTTGTGATTTTTGCATGTTTATTTTGTATCCTGAGTCTTTGCTGAAGTTGCTTATCAGCTTAAGGAGATTTGGGGCTGAGACAATGGGGTTTTCTAGATATAAAATCATGTCATCTGCAAACAGGGACAGTTTGACTTCCTCTTTTCCTAATTGAATACCCTTTATTTCCTCCTACTGCCTGATTGTCCTGGCCAGAACTTCCAACACTATGTTGAATAGGAGTGGTGAGAGAGGGTATCCCTGTCTTGTGCCAGTTTTCAAAGGGAATGCTTCCAGTTGTTGCCAATTCAGTATGATATTGGCTGTGGGTTTGTCATAGATAGCTCTTATTATTTTGAGATACGTCCCATCAATACCTAATTTATTGAGAGTTTTTAGTGTGAAGGGTTGCTGAATTTTGTCAAAGGCCTTTAGGAGGCAGTCTGCCTGTTTTCAGATCTCCAGCTGCGTGCTGGGAGAACCACTACTCTCTTCAAAGCTGTCAGACAGGAACATTTAAGTCTGCAGAGGTTACTGCTGACTTTTTGTTTGTCTGTGCCCTGCCCCCAGAGGTGGAGCCTACAGAGGCAGGCAGGCCTCCTTGAGCTGTGGTGGGCTTCACCCAGTTCGAGCTTCCAGGCTGCTTTGTTTACCTAAGCAAGCCTTGGCAATGGCGGGCGCCCCTCCCCCAGCCTCGCTGTCACCTTGCAGTTTGATCTCAGACTGCTGTGCTAGCAATCAGCGAGACCTCATGGGCGTAGGACCCTCCGAGCCAGGTGCGGGACACAATCTCCTGGTGTGCCATTTTCCAAGCCCGTTGGAAAAGTGCAGTATTAGGGTGGGAGTGACCTGATTTTCCAGGTGCCATCTGTGACCCCTTTCTTTGACTAAGAAAGGGAACTCCCTGACCCTTTGCGCTTCCCAAGTGAGGCAATGCCTCACCCTGCTTCGGCTCGCACACGGTGCACTGCGCTGACTGTCCTGCACCCACTGTTTGGCACTCCCTAGTGAGATGAACCCGGTACCTCAGATGGAAATGCAGAAAGCACCCGTCTTCTGCGTCACTCATGCTGGGATCTGTAGACCGGAGCCGTTCCTCTTCGGCCATCTTGGCTCCACCTCTACTGGGAGGATTTAATGGCAGATTAGACATTGCTAAAGAAATTATTAGTAAACTTGAATACATAGCAATGAGAAATTATCCAAATGAAGCAGAATGATAAAAAATATATTTTTTAAAAAAGGAAAGAACATCAGTGAGCTGTGAGACAACTTCAAGGAGACTAACATAGATGTTGTTGGGGTTCTTGAAGAAGGAAGGAGGACAGAAAAAATACTTGAAGGAAAAATAGCTGAAACCCTTTCCTCCGAATTTGAAGAAAACTATGAACCCCAAATTTTCAACGACCCTAAAACACAAGAAGCATAAAGGAAACTACATCAAGACACATAATAATCAAGTTGCTCAGAATTAATGATAAACAAAAAATCTGAAAAGCAGCCTGAGGCAAATTAAATGTTACATGAAGATAAACAAAGATAAGGATAATAGTAAATTTCTCTTTGAAATTAATGCAAGTGGGAAGATACTGGAGAAAATTCGTTAAAGTAGAAAATGAATAAAACTACTTATATATACATATGTGTGTGTGTGTATGTGTATATGATTTTTATTTAGATAAAATCTGCATAACAAATATTAATATTTTAACCATTTTAAAGTACATAATTTAGATTTTAGTATATTCACAATATATGCAATTATCACCACTGTCTAATTCTAAAACTTTTCAGTCACACAAAAAGAAACCCCATATTTCTCAATTTCCCTCTCCCTCTTTCCCCAGAAACAACAAATCTACTTCTTGTTCCTATAGATTTGCCAACATTTTATGTAAATGGAGTCATGCAGTGCATGTTTCTTGTTTTTTGTCTGACTTCATTCACTTAGCATAATGTTTTCAAGGTTCATCTATGTTGTAGCATGAATCAGTATTCCGTTCCTTTTTAAGGCTGAATGATATTCCATGGTATGGGTATACCACATTTTGTTTGTGCATTTATCAGCTGATGGACATTTGCGTGGATTTCATATTTTGACTATCATGAATCATATTGCTATGAATATGTATGTACAAGTTTTTTGTGTGACAAATGTTTTCAATTCTCTTGGACATAAATTCTTTAGCATATATAACTAAGAATGGAGCTGCTAGATAATAGGCTAACTTTATGGTTTACCTGCCCAACTGTTTTCCACAGCAGCTTCACCATTTACAACTTTATCAACAATGTATGAGGGTTCCAATTTTTCCATATGTCCTTGCAAACACTTGCTATTTTCCATTTTGTTGATAATGGCCAACTTAATGTGTAAGAATTGGTATCTCATTGTAGTTTTGATTTGTGTTTCTCTAATGACTGACAATGTTTGGCATCTTTTCATGGGCTTATTGTCCATTTGAATACATTCTTTGGAGAAATGTTTATTCATGTATTCCATCCATTTCTATGTTGGGTTGTTTGCCTTTTCATTGCATAGTTGTAAGTGTTCTTTACATATTTTGGCCACTAGACCTTTCTCACATATATGATTTATAAATATGTTATTTCATTCTGTGAGTTGTCTGCTTACTTATCTGGTAGTACTTTGAAGCACAAAAGTTTTTATTTTTATGAAGTCAAATTTATCTATTCTTTTTTTGTTGCTTGTACTTAAAATTCTCTACCCAGTGAAAACAGCCTTTAAAAGCAAAGATAACATGAAGAAATTTTCAGACACAGAAAAGTTGTAAAAATTCATTACCAGTAGACCAGCCTTCTAACAATATTAAAGTAAGTCCTTCAGGCAGAAGGAAAATGACATTAGATGAAAATATGGATCTACAAAAAGAAATGTCCATTGCATGTAAGGACCAGAAATTGTCCTTGCATGTATAAACACACAAGATTTTCTTTCTGATAATTTAAATTTTGTAAAATTAATTGACTGTATAAATAATAGTAACAACACTGTATTGTGAGGTTAATGACATATGTAGAAGTCAATATATGACAACAAGAACATAAAGACCAATAGGAAAAATAGAAGTATAATATTTATACATGAAGTGATAGAAAACATCACTTGAAAGTAGACTCTGCTAAATTAATGATATATTCTGTAACTCCAAAGCAACTACTATAATAACAAAACAGGGTTATGGTTGAAAAGCAGTCAAAGTTAATAAAATATAATAAGAAGGAATATGCAATTAAGAAGACATGAAAGGAAGAAAAGGGAATTAAGAATAGACAAAACAAATAAAAAAAAATATGAAGGTGATATAATTGATCTAGCCACATGAATAATAACATTAAATGTAAATGGTCTAAACATTACAAGTAAGTCAGAGACAGCTTCGGTAAAGAAACAAGGAAAACATATGTACTGCTGCCTAAAAGAAACACACTTTAAATATAAAGAAATTTATAAGTTAAAAGTGTAAGTATATAAAACTATATGCTAGGCTAATGGTATTCAAAAGAAGGCTGTAGTGACTATATTAATATCTCAGAAAATAGACTTCGGTGCAAAAGACATTTTCTGGCAGAAAGAAGGTCACAAGATAATGACAAATGGGTCGAATAATCAAAAGTACATAAAAATCCTAAATGTGCATGCTACTAATAACATAGATAGCCTCAAAATATGTGAAGTAAAAACAGAGAATTAGAAAAAGAAACAGACAAGTTCACAATTATTGTCAGAGATTTCAATATTCTCCTGTCAGTTATGCATAGAACAAGTAATAGAAAATCAGTTAGAATACAGAAAATTTGAATGACACTATTAACCAATGTGCAGTTATAGAATAATTCACAAAATAGAAGAAAACATATTCTTTTCAAGAGTATATAGAATATTTGTAAGACAAACCATTTTTAAGTCATAAAACAAGTCTCAGTAAATTTAGAAGGACTGAAATAATACAAATTATGTTCTTCAACCACAATAAAATGAAACTGGAAATGAATAGCTGAAAAAAAATTGAGACATTTATAATTATGTACAAATTAAATACCATCCTCTTAAATAACACATGGCATGAGAAGAAATCAAAATGGTAACCAGAAAGTTTTTTGAAAGGGAAAACACAACGTGTTTGAGTTTTGGAAATTCCACTAAAGTAGTAATTTGGGAAAAATTTATAGCGCTAAATGCCTATATTATGAAAAAAAGGATGATGAAATTAATCACCAAGAGTTTTGACCTTTAAAAACTAGAAAACAAACATATTAACTCTAAAATAAAGAGTAAAAAATGCATTAAGATCAGAGTAGAAAATGATGAATTAGAAAACAGAAAAACACTAAAGAAAATAAATGAAACCAAAAGTAGTTCTTTGAGAAGATCGATAACATTGATAATTTTTTAACCGGACCAATCAGGAGAGCAGAAAGAAAGAGAGAGAAGAAAATACAAATTACCAATATCAAGAATGAGAGACAAGACATCAATTGAGATTCTACAGATATTAGAAGACTAAAACTAGCTTAATACTATAAATTCAACAACTTAGATAGAATGAACCAATCTCTTTAGAAACAAAAACTACCACAGTTCACTAAAAAAGTAATAGATAATTCAAATAGCCCTATATCTATTAAAGAACTCATTTTTTTTTTGCTTAAAACATTTCCACAGAGAAGACACTAGGCTAGGAGAGCTAAATAAAAATATTCCTTTTATCTAATTGCTTTAAAACTTCATCATATATTATGCCCAAGAATACCTCAATAAACTCAAAATATAGACATAATATAAACCATATTTACAATGACAACTTAACAAAGCTAAAAAAACATCTTAACAAGTTGGGAAGAAACAAGCCACTCAACAATTTCAAATTTTGATTTGTTCTTTTTAAAAACTCATAGTTCAAAAAGGAAATAATAATTACAATCATATATTTCATTATTATATACTACATGAGTTTTAAATTAATGGTCATTTGATTTTAACAAAGATGCCTAGAAAATTCATTGAGAAAAGGATAGTCAAAAATTACTACAGAGACAATTGAATATGCATATGCAAAAATTAATTTAGACCTTTACTTCATGCAGTACACAAAAATTAACTCAAAACAAACTGGGTATATAAATGTACATGCTTAAACTATGATATTTCTAGAAAACACATAAAAGAACATTTTGTGACCTTGGGTTAAGCAGTTTTTAGATAAAACACCAAAAGCATGATCTATTTAAAAGGAGTTTGATAAAATGAACTTAATCAAAATTTAAAACTTTTATGCTTAAAAAGACATCATTAAGAAAATGAAAAGACAACACAAACTAGGAGAAAGTATATTTAAAATCGTACATCTAGTAAAGAACTACTAAGAATTTACCAATAACTATAAAAACTCAATAACGGGAAAACTAACAATCCTTTTAAAAAATGGGCCAAAGATATGAATACACATTTTACTAAAGATGATATCCAAATGTCCAATAAGCACATGAAAAGCTGCCAATATCGTTAGTCATTAGGGAAATGTACATTGAAACCATAATGAGATACCATTACACACCTACTGGAATGGCTATAATAAAGAAAAGAGACAATAACAAATATTGGCAAGAATGTATGGAAACTGAAACCCTTTTATTGCCAGCAAGAATTTAAAATCGTACAGTCTATTTGAAAAATAGTTTCACTATTTCTTAAATTGTTAGACATATACTTACAGTAAGACTCAGCATTCCATCCAAGAGAAATAAAAACTTATTTCCACGAAAATACTTATACAAATACAATCATAAAAATATAATAGTAAAAATTGGAAAGAATAAAAATTGTCATCTTCTAAAAGATTTCTGCCACTTTGAGTGTTTAAAAAATTAATATAATCTACTCATGTTTGATTGAAAGCAATGATAAGAAGAGAAAATTCACAAGTAACGTTATTTTTAAATGTTATTGTTTTGAAGTTGTATGGGTCATGTAAGACTATATTGACAACTTAACAATGTATACAAAATATGTAAACATCACTTCTGCTTAATAAGAGTTATGAAAGTACATAAATCCAGTTTTGTCTCCTCTTTAACTTCCCTGGTAACCACCTTTCAGCACACCACTAACTGACTCCCTACCTGATTACTCTAAAGTAAAACTAATCATCTGATAAGCCACACACATACACACAAATTTTAGTGTCTCACTCTTAAATATGAATGTGTATCCAAGAAACCCCAGTGACCTGAAGAAAGTCTCCAATAGAAAAACAAAGACTTCAAGAAATAAACAAATAAAGGAATGCAATGGAAGTAGGGATGATACTGGGAGAAAAACAAAACTACACTTTCACTGTTCCAATTTTCAAAAAAGAAAGTGAAGCTATATTCGGAAAATCACGAGTGTGAAGAAAACAAAAGAACACTCAGAAAACAAGAAAAACAAGAAAGAGCTTTTGGAAATATGATGACTGAGATAAAGAACAATCAATAGAAGGATTGTTAGAAGCAAGAATATCCCAGAAAGTACACCTAGATGTCAAAGGTAATTAAAGTATCACTTGAGGGGGATGTACCATCTGACATAAAAGCATGAACAGAGCAAACATAAGGCTGAGAAATATCAGAAGTAACACAAGAATTGTTCCCAGAACTCTAGAATATGACTTCTTATTGAAAGGGTACACCAAATGTTCAAAACAATAAATGAAGTACATATACATATATACACACACACACACCAAAACATACCACCATAAGCTTTTGGTACAATTAAAATAAAAAAAAAAGACCTTTTGAGCTTGAGGAGTGAAGGGATTTGGTCTTATAAAGAATGAAGAAACAAAATGAGAATGCATTTCATAACTGCAACACTGGAAGTTAGAAGACAGTGGAGTGAAGTCATCACAATTCTAAAGGAAATTTGTGTTTGATATAATTTTGGACCCAATCAAACTACTAAATGTGAGTAGAGATTAGCCATTTTAGACAGATAATACCCCAAAAGCTATTTCCCACAATCCCTCAGGAAACTATGAGAGCATGAGCTAAAACATGAAAGCAAACAAAGAAAAAGAGAGGTAGCAGGTCCGGGAGAGAAGAACTCCCACACCGGAGAGAATGGAAGGGGAATTCTAGAATGAAAGTTGTGAAGAAAAAGCAGCTAATCCCAAAATAAAAAAGAGGACACAGAACTCCAGCAGGGATGGGGTCACAATTGATCAGTCAATTTATATTATTATAAATAATTATGTTATTTACAAATAATGTCATATCATTTAAAATTATAGAGGTAAATACCAGAAGGCAAAGCTAAAAGGACTGTGAATGATTGCCTCTAGGGTTTGAGAGTAGGAGCAAGTGGGAGAAAGGACTGCTGTTTTGCATTGGAAAACAAAGTATTTTATGATGTTTAAAAATATATACATGTATCTCTCTCACAAAAGTAAAACACAGTACCTGGGTGACAAAGTAATCTGTAAAACAAACCTCTGTAAAACAAACCCCAGTGACACGACTTTACTTATACAACAAACCTGCATATGCACCCTTGAACCTAAAATAAACGTTTTTAAAAATAAAATAAAGTAAATTAAAATAAAACAAAAATATTAAGGTAAGAGCCCCCAAATTAATGTAAGAACCAATGGACATAGTTTTCATTGATTATAAATGGAATTTCTAATTAATTATAAATTAATTAATGGAACCTATGTTCATTCATAGAATACATGTTAATAGGGAAATATAAAAGTTACAGTACTGCATTCACAAAAATTGTGCATATCTGAACCAAGTCTGCTCTGCACTTCAGTTACTATGGATCTGTGCAAATGAGAGTACACAGGTCTGGTATACATGTGTTCCCATTAACATGGTGGCAGGCAAATCAGACTGGCCTGTACTAACTAGTTTGAATAAATCTTATTTGGAAACCGATCCTTTATTATTATTTTAACTAATATACTAGAAGGAAAATCAATTTCTTTAAGAATATATAGGTCTGAGAAAATATATCATTTTATATGTATTTTGGAAGATAGTTTTAAATGATTCCTGCCTTGTCACAAGTACCAAATATCTTTCCTTGAGGACAGTTCTTCTTATAGTCCTCGGTGAAAATAGAGTACTTAGGAGTGCACTGGTGTGTGAAAATCAATTAAAAACACAACTAAAGTTTTAAGATTTCCCTTAATTTTTTCCTACTTTTAGATGAGGGTTCAGGTCAATTATTACTTTATTCCTATCAGTTCATCCATCAGAAATTATAATTACCTTTCTTCTAGTCCTTAATTACTTTTACCAATAATCTACATAATATTCAAGATTATTTCAATTGTGTTATCAAAAGAAAATGTTTAATTCAGTGATTAGTCCATAGAGTTGATAACTACATTGTTTTCCCTACAGAGAAGGGGCACATGTTCAGGATAATGGATTTTAACACAAGCAAGGAAGTAAATTTATCCTATATAATATTAAAGTGCTAAAAAACTCAAATTTCATTAAATAAGATATATATATATATATCGAGAGCAAGAATGTGAACATTTGATATGCTAAATTGTTTGAATATATTTAAAATTACATACTGTTACTTTTTAAATCAACTTTAATGAAATATAATTCAAATATATACACCTCTGTTAACACCACCACAATTGGGATATAGAACATTCTTTACCCTCCAAGTTTATATAATGATGATTGACAGTCAACAACATTCTCGCCCACCCCAAGCAACCACTATTCTGCCTTCTGCCACTGTACTTTTGTTTGTCTGATCTACAATTTCAAACAAATGGAATAATAGAGAAGGTACTCTTTCCATTTCTGACTCCTTTGTTCAACATAATGCTTTTGAGATGTTGCTGCATATGTTGATAGTCTACCACTTTTTATTGCTGAGAAGTATTGCATTGTTGATGAACATTTGAGTTCTTCTAAATTTTGGAAATTATAAATAAAATTGCAATGGACAACTGTATATAAATTTTCTGGCGATATGTGTTTTTAATTTTTGTAAATACCTGGAGTAATATCACCAGATCATATGGCAATTTCTAAGAAACGGCCAATCTGTTTCCAAAGTGAGTGTGCCATTTTATACTCCCACCAATAACATATGAAAATTCCAGTGGTTCCTATTCCTTGCCTATACTCGCTATTGTCAGTCTTTAATTTTAGCCTTTCTAGTGTGTTTAGTGGTAAGTCATTAAGGTTTTAATGTACATTTCTCTAATGACTACAGATGGCTAATGATATTGAGCATCTTTTTATGTGCTTATTGGTCATTTATATATCCATTACTTGTGACGTGTCTGTTCAAATATTTACCACATTTTAAAAATTGGGTTGTGTATATTCTTATCATGGAATCATAAGACATTCATAGATACTTTGGATACATGTCTTTTGTCAGTTATGTGTTGTGAACAGTTTCTCTCTTTCCATACATGCTTTTTTATTTTCTTAATGATGTCTTTTTTGAGATAAATTTTTGATTTTAATAAGCCTGACATATCAATCTCTTTTCTTTTATAGTTAGTATTTTCTATGCTTTATCTGACAAAGGGCTAAATCCAGAATCTACAAAGAATTTACACAAATTTACAAGAAAAAAAGCAAATAACCCCATCAGAAAGTTGGCAAAGGATGTGAACAGACACTTCTCAAAAGAAGGCATTTATGCAGCCAGCAAACCTATTTAAAAAAGCTCATCATCACTGGTCATTAGAGAAATGCAAATCAAAATAACAATGAGATACCATCTCATACCAGTTAGAATGGCAATAATTAAAAAGTAAGCAAACAACAGATGCTGGAGAGAATGTGGAGAAATAGGAACGCTTTTACACTGTTGGTTGGAGTGTAAATTAGTTGAACCACTGTGAAAGACAGTGTGGAAATTCCTCAAGGATCTAGAACCAGAAATACCATTTTACCCAGCAATCCCATTAGTGGGTATATACCCAAAGGATTATAAATCTTTCTACTATGAAGACACATGCACATGTATGTTTATTGCAGCACTGTTTACAATAGCAAAGACTTGGAACCAACCCAAATGCCTATCAATGATAGACTGGATAAAGAAAATGTGGCACATATACATCATGGAATATTATGCAGCCATAAAAAAGGATGAGTTCATGTCCTTTGCAGGGACATAGATGAAGCTGGAAACCATCATTCTCAGCAAACTAACACAGGAACAGAAGACCAAACACCACATGTTCTCACTCATAAGTGGGAGGTGAACAATGAGAACACATGGACACAGGGAGGGGATCATCACACAATGGGATCTGTTGGGAGCTAGGGGGCTAGGGGAGGGATAGCATTAGGATAAATACCTAATGTAGGTGACGGGTTGATGGGTGCAGCAAACCACCATGGCACGTGTATACCTATGTAACAAACCTGCAAGTTCTGCACATGTATCAAGAACTTAAAGCATAAATAATAATAATAATAATAATAAACAAATTGGGCCAACCCTGAGGTAAGAAGATTTTATCCTATTTTTAAAATTTAAAGTCTTGTAATTTTAGTTTTTAAATTATTTTTCCCAGTAATGTTTCTTTTCTTGGCATCTTGGAGAATCATTTTATGAATAGGTAGCTTATTATTCAGCTGAAGATGCGAGAGGGCCCCAGTGCAGATGTCTGGAACCCTTTCTCTGTGTTACTCCATTTTCTCATTAGGCTGCTTAACAATGTCCAGCCATCGCTGGCCCCTTGAACTTCAGTCTTTGTCTTTTCAACTTGGCTCTGCTTGAGTTGAGTTTGCCCTCCCTATGCCATAGTTGTTAAAGTTCCTAGGTAGAAAGCTCATATTCCGACCTTTGTAATCCTCTTCAGGATCACGTCTGAAAACTTTTCCTTTGTATGTTCTCCCAATTTTTTACATGTTCACAGTGAGAAGTGAGGTCTGTTTTTATTAACCCCATCGTAGCCACAAATAGAAATCCTGTTATGATTTTTGGCCACTCAGGCAAGTGAGATCATAAACAAAATATATAAAATATATGCTGGGAAAAGCAACAGATACACAAAATCAGTTGATTTTCCCCAACTTTTGCATTTCTAAATGAAAATCAGCAGTTTTATTTGATACAAATACTCTGGAGACTTCAAGATGTTTCCAGGTAAATTATTTAAAATATTAAAAGATAAGACATTTATATTTAAAAATATATTGAGCCATTATGTTAAAAGAAATAAAGCTATGTGAATTCTAGCATGTGCAATAGTACCAGAGAGCAATTTACTTATTCTTCAAATAGTATTAATTTTCACATAAGCTTTTCCATAATTAGTCAACATTGTGATAAAAAATATGTATTAGAGCTGGCGTTGGTTATTAGCTTTCCTTCGCATGATGTGAGAAGGCGTCCTGTGGTTAGCATAAGATTTGAGGCAAGATTGTTGCTTCTGATTAAAAAAATAAAATGGGAGAAAATAGTTGCAAACTATAAATCTGATAAGGAGTTAATATACAAATAAATAAGGTCTCAAACAACTCAATAGCAAGAAAACAAATAATTGAAAAATGGGCAAAGAACTCGAACAGTATTTTTTCAACAGAAGACATGCAAATGGCCAGTAAGTACGTGAAAAATGTTCAACATCACCAATCATCAGGAAAAGGCAAATTAAAACTACAATGAGAAATCGCTTCACACCTGTTAGAATAGCTTTTATAAAAAAGATGAAAGAGAAGTGTTGGCAAGGATTTGGAGAAAAAGTAACTCTTGTACATTGTGGTGGGAATATAAATTAGTACAACCATTATGTAAAATTGTACATAGTTTCCTCAAGAAACTAAAAAAAAAAACTGCCATTTGATCCAGCAATCTCACTTCTGCATGTATATTTAAAGGAATTGAAATCAGTATGTCAAAGAGATATCTACATTCTCATGTTCATTGCAGTATTACTCACAGTCGCCAAGATATGGAATTAAACTAAGTGTTCATCAGTGGATGAATGGATAAAGAAAAAGTGGTATATACATACACACACAGTGAAATACTATTCAACCTTTAAAAGGAAGAAAATTCTGTCATTTTTGACAAGATAGGTGAACCTGAAGGACATTGAGCTAAGTGAAATAAGCAGACACAGAAAGACAAGTGCCACATGATCTCACTTATCTTTATAATCTAAGAGTTGAAGTCACAGATGCAGAGAGCATAGAGTGGTGGTCACAGGGGCTGGAGGGGAGAAGGGGAAGCAGAGGAAGGGAACGGGGAATTGCTGGGCAAAGGGTACAAAGATTCAGATAGGCAGGAAGAATAAGTTTTGCCATATCTTGTACAGCCAGGTGACTATAATAAATAATAAGTATTGTATATTTCAAAATAACTAAGAGATTTTAGATAACTAATTTCAGATGTCTCACCATAAAAATGATAGACAATGATGTAATAGATATGTTAATTACCTTGATTTAATTATTTCCCATTGTATACATATAAAACAAAACATCACAATGTACTCCATAAATGTATACAATTATGATTTGTGAATGAAAAATAATACAGATAAATAAAGTCTGACATGTAGAAGAGAATGGATGTTAGTGGAGAAAAAAGAGAATAGTGTAAGAAGATTTTCCACATATGTATTTATGACTGCCTGCTCACCCAAAGGATTCTGATGAATTTATTAATTTTAAAAATTAACCATCTAATTGAATCTCACACCGGTTTTTATGACTTTTTCTCACTACAATTTGACTGTAAGCATCTGAGTATAATTTTTAATATTATGCAGAAATGGTTGAATTTTTTAAGCAACCATTTCATTTTATCATTTGCTTTCCTCTGTCCACTCAGTTAATTTAGCCTCTTTGCAAGCATGTGAATTTTTCAGGCCATAATGGTAGCATAGATTATGTGAATGATGAACTATTTACCAAAGTCTCTTCCGAACATCCATGGCTCCATTCCGCCTAGATTTATGACACACAAAAAATGATACTTATTAATTATGATGACTAGGATCAGCAAAGGACTTACACAGTGAGCTAGTAGTAATAACTACCTTGTATTGAACATATGTGTATGGTGGGTGCTTTGCCTCCATTATCTGTTTTGTGAAGTAAGCACTGTTATGTCACATTTGCAGGTGAGTACTTGGAGAGTGGCTGAAGCTAGGACTCAAACTCAGGTTTATCTTACTCCAATACCCATGGTCTTTGATTGCACCACATTGCCACCTGTTTTACCTGAGTTCTGGTGGATATACCTCAATGCTAGTGGATTATCTTAAAGGGCATAAGAGACTCACATGAAGAAAGCTATTAAACACTGATATATTTCCAAGAAATTTTTTTCAAGACTTGAAGAGGGAGGTCTTGAGAGACAGAGGGGCTTCTTCATCATATACAATGCATGGAAGGAGAAAAAGTGGCACAACTCCACTTCAAGCATTCCACTGTATCTGGGACTGTCCCCTCTTTCCTCTCACACCATTAGCTTCTGCCTTCCAATTGCATTTATAGTCAGTATTATAAGCTCCCAGATACAGATTGAAATTACCAGGCAATGAATCATGAATACATCACTAAGAACTTATACTGCTTCTCTAAAATATGCTTTGCTCTTTTCTGTTACTAGTACCTGAGATAAAGTGTTGCTTTAATGCCATTTCACGATCTTAAAATAGAAGAAATATATTAGAACATTGACAAAAATGTGTTCCATTTCCAGATGAGCTACTGTGATTTTGGACTAGTCACTAAAAATTCTCCTTCCGTCTCTACATTTCAAATCTGAAAATAGTAATAATTCTCCTGCTCCAGCTGAATGATGTGTCTAGGTAAATAGTGACTTGAAGAACTAGGAATGCCTTTGATAGAATTTTAAAGAAACAATTGGATATAGACTATTCTGCCCCAGAAAGTGCAGTATCTGAGTTCTTATCTCCACAAACAATTTGGATTAAAAAATACAAAACTATTGGACCCATGAGAGGTAATGGGAGGATAATAACAAGACAAGAGGAGAGATTGAGGTATTTTATTGTCCAAATAGGGCATGTGAAGATTCATTGAGGTATTCAGGCCTCATTGCTCCATGTTCTTTACTGTCGTAGACACTATTCCTTGCTAATGTTATATTTCCCACTTGGAGACAAAGGTAAAAACGTTGTTATTTAAAAATCACATTATTCAGAGCATGTTTTCATTGAATCTGTATAGACCTCCTTGCCTCTACAGTTCCCTAATAACATATGTAATGATGCTTTGCTCCAATGGGGGCTTCCAATGACCCTAAAAGTTGTTACTACCCTGACTTGACAATGACCACATGCAGAAAAACATAAATGGCAATTTATTTTACGGTCAATTTAAATTTACCCATCAAAAGTTTGTCATAAAAAGTTAGAAAACTTCATCTTCCAACCATGCATTCCCTTGAACTTTTTAGGCTGTAATCACCAAATTCTGAAAAGGGATCTCTTTCAGTGTCCAGGAACCCTTTCCTACTTACCACCAGTGAGGAGACTAGGCTTGATCACTTGCCTGTGGTCAAGCAAGAAGGGAGGTCTTTTCTCAAGGAATGCCCATTCCTGTCCAGCCAGAGGGAGAGCACAATGGCAACACATAAGTGGCATTGAGAGGATACTAATTAGGATTACTTGATATGTGGTGCAGAGGCCGTGGAGTTGTGGATATCTGCCCTGGATGCCAGCAGCATGGGTATGGGGTAAGGCTCACCCCAGCAACTCTTGGGTGCTGTGTCTAGGAGCCAGCATCTGGCCACAACATGGGCATATGAGAGACCCTGCATGAGCCACAGTAACTCAACTCTAGTCAACTCAAATCCAAGGGTTGGCTATGGACTCTCAGTAGGCTAGAGCCCTGAACTGGTCTGGTCCATGTCCCACATGGGTGTGAGTCACTCCATACCAGCGTGTCAGCACCGGTTTTGAGGGTTAAGTAAATCCCAGGAAAATAAAGCAAGACTCGAAAAAAGATGATCCTACGGGCATGGGTCCAGGGGACTCTTGGGCCATCAGTTTGACCTTACATGCCAGGTGACAGCATGCAGGAAGGGAAGAAATGTGGCCACGCCCTAGGTGGGTCTCAGGCAGGGTGTGGAGCACAATAGCAAAATGGGGCACCACTAGCTCTGCTGAGAACCACCCACAGAAGGGGGACTTGGAAAATTTCAAGGTAGGCACTTATGGAGACCAGGATCCACACAGGACAAGATCCAGGCTCCATTCACACTGCTGGCCAGGCTATCCTGGTCACTGGAGGAGGAGTTAGAAACTTCAGAAGAAGGCAACTCTCAGTGATGGGGGAAGCCAATGCCTAGGCCTAAGGTGGATACTGCAGACCGAGTCCAAAAGTCCTACAGAGCCAGAACCAAATTACATACCCCAGGTGTGCAGGCAAATCCCCTCTATGACAGGCCACTAGGTAGCATTTTCAACAGTGACTGAGCGTCACTGACTTTTACTCTCTGTCTTCCCCTTCTAATCTTTCCACCACCTTGAGAGAGAGAGCATGGGGAATTCACATAACAGTTCATATAAATAAGAGATACAGTTCTTATATGACAAGTTCTTTTGTTGATCACCATGAGGGCCTCTAGGAGAATCTTAAAAATGCCAGTCACAACCACACCAGTGGAATAGTTTTCAAGAATGAGAGGGTATTGGAAATATTCATTTATTTGATCTAGTTTCATCAATGCAGTTTAGCTGACTTTTACTTTTTTCCTTTGTCTTATACCAAATTTAGTCTGAATCAGGCTTTGTAAATTATACTGGCAACATAATAAAGGGAGAAATGAGGTGAAATGGCACTGGCAAGCTGATCTTCAGGATTTCTTTTAGCATTATAACATAGGGCCCCATATAACATCCTTAATGTAACTATACTAGAATGAGATTATTTCCTGGAAGGCACCCCTAAGTTGCTGCTTTAAAGTCAAAGCTTTAAATGTACTAACACAGTTAACTTTAATCCTAGATTTGTAAAAATGAAATTAGAATTTTTATTATTTTGTGGAATATTAGTTTTCTATGAGCTTATATAAACTATAAAGATGTGCTTCAGAAATAAACGATGAAGGTAGAAATTAAAGACTTTTCTCAACATGATTTCACTTTTATTGTCAAGACAGTATAAAATCAAGTTCTTCGACAGTTATATGTGTTGCAGTTTTCTTCCAGTTTGTGGCTTTTCCTTTCTCTTTATGGTGTCTTCGATGAATAAAAAATGTGTACATCTTAATGTAATCAAAATATATCAATCTTTTCTTTATATGCTGAACTTCTGTATACTAAGAAATCATTCTTACCCAGAGACCATAAAGAAATTTTCCTATATCTCCTATATATACATAAGTATATATCTCATATAGATACATAACATATACTCACATATATAGGGGAGGTAGGATTATATATATATTTATATATAATATATATTTTATATAATATATATTATATATAATTTCTAATATATATTATTTATATAATATATATTTAATTATATAAATAAATTATCCTAGATCCTCCTCTTCCCTCTCTCTCTCTCTAGGACATAAATTAGAATATGAATAAATTAATATAATTACTGTATTAATACTTATATGTAATATCTAATAATTATATATAGCAATTATTAATATCCTTTCTATACGGAATATTTAAAATTAATGTTATAAACATACATATGTTTAATTATGACATTTAACATTATATTGTTACATTAGCATTATATATTTATAAAATTAAACATATATAACATGTAACATATATATGTAACATATATGTTATATATAAACATATAACATATATAAACATATAATTAAACATAAATGTTTAATTATATGTTTAATTATAACATTACATGTTTATATAATTAAGCATATATGTTTGATTATAGCATTATATATAATATGTAGCATTATATATGTGTTTAATTACAACATTATATATTATATATAACATTTTTTATATATAGATGAGGAAATAAGACATAAATTATCCTATCTCCTCCTATACATATGTTTCAAAGATTTGCCTTCTACATTGGAAGTCCTTATTCTTTTTGAAATTAAGTTTGTGACTGGTATGAGGGAGGAAATTATTTCAGTTTTTTAAAAAATATCATTTATGTAACCAATTTTCTAATTGCAATTTTGTTGACTCATCCATTGTTTCCCCCATTGACGAACAGCATAAACTTCCATGTTTAGTCTTTTGTTTGAAATACTGGTCCGTTGCTGGGTTCTCTTTTCTATCCTGCTGATCTTTTGATCTATCCTGTACCAACATCACAAGGTCACAATTGCCATAACTTTGTAATCAGTCTCGATTCTGGCAGAGATGGTTCTCCCTATATTCTCTTATTCTAGAAATGTGTCGTGGAGGTGTGCTCCAGTGCTGTGTATTAGGGTTTCCCTCTGTCACAGTGTCACTTCAGCAAGTTACCTACCTTCTCTGGGTTCCAGTTTGGTATCTACAAGACAGGATGAGAAAATAATAGAATTTATTGTGTATGCTTTCTCTGATTGAATAAATTAATAACTGTATAACACTTAGAATGGGTTCCTGACAGTAAGTACCACATACTTATTTGTTACTATATCATTGCTATTATTATTATTTACAAGTATCTTCACTGTTAATTTTCAGTTTGCTCACCCACATAAATTTTAGAATCAGCTTGACATGTTCTGTGAAAACATCTTGTTCTGATTCCTTGGCATTGTACTGAGACTATAAAATAAATAGAACTGAAATCATTATGCTATTTATTCTCTCCCTATATGAACACTGTATGTTTCTCCAGTTATTTAGGTAATATCTTCAAAAAATTATTTAATTTCCTAAATAAAGTATTAGCTTCTCTTTTGAATTCTTTAAGGTTTTCTATGGAGAATATTTTGCATGTTAAATGTTAAAGTTTTGTATCTTCCTGTACAAACCGTGAATCTTATATCCATTTGTATTTGTGATTATTATTGTTATACTGTTGTTATTATTAATGCTGAGAGCAATGTGGAATAGTAATGGAGAGAGTGAGCATATTGCCTTGTTTTCATTGCAACTAAAACCTTCTATTATTTCAGTGTTGAGTCTGATATATACTATCACTTTTCTCTTTTGTTTATTTTTTATAGTTACCCCTTTTTTTTTACAATAAAGAACTTCCATTACATGCTGAGTTCTTTTTTTGTTATAAATTATGTAAAATTTATCAATTTTTTTCTACATAGTAGATCTTATATTGAGAAGATCATATGATTTTCCTTTTTGAAACCTGCAATGCAATAAATTTTATTAGTAAATGAATCTTTAAAAGAGATTTTCTGATTTTGAAACAATCTTGCATTCCTAGAATAAATATATCTTGGCCATGATGTGTCATGTCATGTATACATTGTTAATTCTTTCATACATTGTTAATATTACTAGGATTTTACATCATTGTTTACTAGTAAAATTGGCTCATGAGACGCCTTTCTTATGTTTTGTTCTTCTTAGCTTTGGATGAGAACTTTATACTAGTCTTAATAATGAGTTGGGCAGCTTTATTTGTCTTTGCACTTAAAAGATTTTATTGAGGCTTTTAATTGTTTAATTTATGTTCTTTAAATATATGGTAAAAGTCACATGTAAACCCATCTGGAACTGATATTTTCTTTGTGGAAAGACTTCTAATTACTGACTGAATGTATCATTTGGATTTCAATTTCTTCCTGAGAAGGCTTAATTTATTTTTATCTTTCTAGGAAATTTCTCATTTTATCCCAATTTCTAAATCAATGGGAATATGTTATTTCAGATATCCTCTTATTCTTTTTAATCTCTTTTCAATCTGTTTCTATACCCCCTTTTTATCCTTAATATTATTTGCTGTTTATTGTTGCCTTTTGCATTTTTTCTTGATTAATCTTTATAGAGGTTTTGTTTCAAACAACAAACTTTTAGCTTTATCCCCTTGATTATATCTTTCTTTTCCATTGTATTAACTTCTGCCATGATTTCATTAATGTTTCTTTCCTTCTAGTTTCCTTAGGCTTATTCTGTTCTCTCTCCATCTACTTCAGATAAATACTATTGTCATTTAATTTCAGTTGTGTTTCATTTCCAATATAAATATTTAAGTTTATAAGTTTTACTCTAAGTACTGTTTCAGCTATATCTCAAATTCTGATATGCAATAATTTATCATTCTGTTATTTGTGTTTTAATGTTTTTATATTCACAGATTATGTAGAAGTGTGTATAAATATAATAATTAAGTGGGTCACTCAGACAGGACTACCAGTGAACCAGAGCCTTCAGGATTGGGCTGTTGTAGTTTGCCATTGACCTTAATAACAGGGCATGGTAATATTAAGAGACTAAGAGATACCCTAATAGATCTTCTATATTCCATGCATACGTTTTCTTACCTCCGTTGTGGAGTAGTAGGTGGCTTTCATCTTGATAGTCTGAGTCAATCACCCCAGCCAACATTGTAACTCCCTTCTCAGCCTGTTGATTTAAAGGTAGGAGGAGCCCAAAGTGTCCAGGTGGCAATCTTAACTTCCAGTTTAATGGAATTGTTGTTGTGTCTCCTGGTGGCAGTGTTCCTCCCTCTGCAAGTAAGATCCCTAGGACAGCAGAACGTAATGTCGCAGGAACAGGAAGCAAAAATTTTTCTTGTGGATCACGAGAGGTGATGGTGAGTGGTGCCACTTCCACTTCCACCCCTTGATTCCTGGATCTGTGAATCCTGGCTATGGGAGAGACAGTACCATGTATTGGATGCTGATTCAGAGCATACATGGCCTTCTGAAGAACTTTGCCCCAGCCCTGCAGAGTTTCGTCACCTAATTGGTATTGCAATTGTGATTTCAACTGGCCTGTCCACCATTCTATCAATCTAACTACTTCAGAATGATGGGGAACATGGTAAGACCAGTAAATTCCATGAGCATGAGCCGACTGCCACACTTCTATAGCAGTAAAGTGAGTGCCTTGGTCAGAGGCAATGCTGTGTGGAATACAATGATGATGGATAAGGCATTCAGTGAGTCCACAGATGATAGCCTTGACAGAAGCATTGCATGCAGAATAGGCAAATCCATATCCAGAGTAAGTGTCTATTCCAGTGAGGACAAACCTCTACCCTTTCAATTACAGAAGAGGTCCAATATAATCAATCTGCCATCAGGGAGCTGGCTGATCGCCCCAAGGAATGGTGCCATATTGAGGGCTCAGTGTTGGTCTCTGCTGCTGGCAAATTGGGCACTCAGCACTGGCAATACCCAGATCAGCCTCGGTGAGTGGAATCCATGTTGCTGAGACCATGTGTAACCACTATCCCTGCCACCACAGCCACTTTGTCCATGGATACATTGGGCGATGACAAGGGAGGCTGGGGAAAGAGGCTCAGTAGTGTCCACAGAACAGGTCATCCTATCCACTTGATTATTAAAATCCTCCGCTGCTGAGGTCACCCACTGGCAAGCACTCACATGGGATACAAGTGCCTTCACAGTTTTTGACCACTCAGAGAGGTCCATCCACATACCTCTTCCCCAAATTTCTTGGTCACCAATTTTCCAATCATGCTTCTTCCAAGTCCCTGGCCATCCAGCCAAACCACTGGCTACAGCCCATGAATCAGTATATAATCACACATATGGTCATTTCTCCTTCCATGCAAAGTGCACAACCAGGTACACTGCTCGAAGTTCTGCCCACTGGGAAGATTTCCCTTCACCACTGTCCTTAAGGGATGTCCTAGAAAGGGGCTGTGGTGCTGCAGCTGTCCACTTTCAGGTGGTGCCTGCATATCATGCGGAACCATCTGTAAACCAGGCCAGAGTCTTCTCTTCCTTTGTCAACTGATCATAGGGAACTTTCCATGAGGCCATTGGTGCAGGCTCGGGGAGAGAAGGCAGGGCAGCAAGAGTAGTGACCATGGGCATTTGAGCCACTTCCTCATGTAACTTGTGCCTTCAGGACCCGCTCAAGCCCAATCACAAATATACCACTTCCATTTGATGATGGAATGCTGCCATGCATGACCCACTTTATGGCTAGATGGGTCAGAAGGCACCCAGTTCATGATAGCAGTTCAGGTCACATGGTGACTTAATGACCCATAGTCAAAAGTTCAGTTTCCACCAAAGCCCGGTGACAGGCCAAGAGCTATCTCTTAAAAAGAGAGTAGTTATCTTCAGAAGATGGCATGGCCTTGCTCCAAAATCCTAGAGACCTCCACTGTGATTCACCTATGGGGGCCTACCAAAGGCTCCAATCAGCATTCCTATCTGCCACAGACACCTCAAGTACCATTGGATCTGCTGGTTCATGTGGCCCAAGTGGCAGACCAGCTTGCATGGCAGCCTGGACCTATTGCAGAGCCTTCTCCTGTTCTGGACCTCACTCAAAACTGGCAGTCTTTTGGGTCACTTGGTAAGTGGCCTGGAGTAACACACCCAAATGAGAAATGTGTTGTGTCCAAAATGTAAATAGGCCCACTAGACGTCATGGCTCTTTCTTGGTTGTAGGAGAGGCCAAATGCAGCAACTTATCCTTCACCTTCGAAGGAATGTCTCAGCAGGCACCACACCACTGGACCCCTAGAAATTTTACTGAGGTAGAAGGTCCCTGAATTTTAGTTGGATTTATTTCCCATCCTCTGGCACTCAAATGTCTCACCAGTAAGTCCAGTTCCTGCTCACTGAATCCAATCAGCATAATGTCATCAATGTGATGGACAAGTGTGATATCTTGCAAAAGTGAAAAGCCATCAAGGTCTCTCCGAATAAGATTATGACATAAAGCCAGAGAGTTGATATACCCCTGAGGTAGGACAGTAAATATATATTGCTGGCCCTGCCAGCTGAAGGCAAATTGTTTCTGGTAGGCCTTATGGACAGGAATGGAGAAAAAAGGCATTTGCCAAGTCCATGACTGCATACGAGGTACCAGGAGATGTGATAATTTGCTCAAGCAATGAAACCACATCTGGTACAGCAGCTGCAATTGGAGTCACCACTTGGTTAAGCTTCCAATAATCCACTGTCATTCTCCAAGATTGATCTGTCTTTTGCACAGGCCAAATGGGAGAGTTGAAAGGGGATGTGGTGGCAATCACCACCCCTGTGTCTTTCAAGTCCTTGATGGTATCACTAATCTCCACAATCCCTCCAGGGATGTGATATTGGTTTGGATTTACTATTTTCCTAGGTAGATGCAGCTCTAGTGGCTTCTGTTTGGCCTTTCCCACCACCATAGTCCTCAGCCTACCAGTTAGGGAGCCAGCATGGGGGCTCTGCCAGCTGCTAAGTATGTCTATGCCAATTATGCATTCTGGCACTGGGGAAATGACTACAGGATGAGTCTGGGAGCCACTGGAATCACTGTATGTCAGACCTGAGCTAAAACTCTGCATAAGCCTCTATTTTAAAAGGAGAACCACGATGACATTTGGGGTCCCCTGGAATTAACATCAACTCAGAGCCGGTGTCCAGTAGTCTTTGAAATGACTGATAATTTCCATTTCCCCAATGCACAGTTACCCTGGTAAAAGGCAGGAGGTCTGCTTGGGGAAGGGTGTGAGAAAGATTAATAGCATAAATGATCGGTAGTGTAGTGGGGTCCTTCCTCAATGGGACTGCCCTCCCCTTCATTCAAGGGGTTCTAGGTCTGTAAAATGGCTCAACTCTGGAAATTAATTGAAGGGCTGTGATTCTCTGCTTTTGTAATTTGAATTAGTCTTTTGTCCATTCAACCTAGAAGTATTCTGCTTATATAAATTAAGTAGGAATGCAGTAGTCTTTCTATCATTTTCACTTCTAGGAACACCATGATTAATTAGCCAATGCCAGAGCTCTACAGGAGTCAGACTATTCTGATTGCTGCTTTGTCTCTGCTGTCCATTAAAGTTGCTATACCCATCTTGCCTTTGACCATTGAGTACCTCCACTTGGCCCCTGCCAACTTGAGATCTATTTATTCCCATTATATTTAAATTTTGTAGTTGAGTGACTGTAAATCCCACTGTTAGATCTGACATACAGAGAAGAGTAATTACAAGGCTCTTCAAAGATGCAGGTGCTGCCCTCACAAATCTATTTCACAAGGCATTGGTCAAGGGTATATCTTCTGAACCCTTTCTGCAGGGATGAGTAAGTCTCAAGTGACTAATCCACTCCACCATCTCAATCTCCCGAAGCCTTTGGATCCGTTCCCCTCCATTAAACTGAGAAAGACCAGGCATTTCTAGCTTACTCACAGTGGGCCATCTTTTAATCCATATTTCAGCCAACCAAGCAAATAAACTATTAGAAACTTTTTTTAACTCCCCAAGCTGCAACATTAAATGTGGAGTCCCTATTTAGTGGGCTCAAATCAATAAATTCAGCCTGATCCAACTCTATGTACCTTCCACCATTATCCCACACCCTTAAAATCCATTCCCATGACTGTTCTCCATATTTCTGTATATATAAATTACAAAACTCAAGCAGTACTTTTCAAGTGTAGCACATCTCCTCATGGGTCACACTCAACCTCACCTCTAGGTTCCTGCTGGGACTTTAGTTATAGGTTAAGAAGCAAATATGGGTGTTGGGGGTTGTTCCTGCAGAGATCAACTTTATCTTGCCTGGCAACTGCCTCAGGGGAGGTCATCACTGTTGCTTCAGGTAGCACAGAGTTTATCTCCTCAGACAAAGGTGGAAATGCTGATGGCAGCATGTGTTGGGGAGGGGATGTTGCCACTACTGGGGATGGGGCAGCTGTTTCTTCTGGCAAAAAAAGTTTCATCAGCATTTACAAACTCAGTGTCCCCAGCCTCATCAGGGTCCTCCCATATGTCCCTATTCCAAAATCCAGGGTTTCATTCTTTTCCAATTGAAGGCCTCATTTTAACAGTAGACACCTGGCAAGGCGGTGCATGCACTTTGTGTTCCAGGTCAGCCACTCACATAATAGGAGCTGGTGCCTGTTTTTCCACAATTTCAGCTCTTTCTCTATAGGAGATAGGATTCTCATCCAGGGCAGTCCTAGTAGATTTGAGGCTCAGTATTTGCTTCTGAAACTGGAAAATAGAATCCCTGAATTCATAATTTTCTTTCATCAATTTGTCCGCTGAACTTAGGAGCAATCAACCAGCTTCATTGTGTTTCTTGGTTCTCCGCATATGGTCAAATGTATTATGTATAGAGTCACTAAACTTTCTTGCCTCTCACAAGTGGCATATCAGGATTGTCAAGTGCATTTATTTTTCATAACTCTCTAAACGGTTCATGCCAAAGACTATCAATGTTCTCTATATTATTAGAATTAGAGTCCTTTTCAGTTTAATCATATTAAGCAGCCAACTCCAGAAACCCCCAAACCAATGAAAGAACTCCATTCTTAATATTTTGTTCCTCTAGAGCCAGTCCTGGTACCAAAATCGGTATTGGTTAGGGTTCTCTAGAGGGAGAGAAATAATAGAATGTATATATATATGTTTATTAAGTATTAACTTACATAATTACAAAGTCCCAGAATAAGCCATCTGGAAACTGAGGAGCATGCAGAGGCAGTCCCCAAACTGAAGAACTTGGAGTCTGATGTTAAGGGCAGGAAGCATCCAGCATGAGAGAGATGTAGGCTGGGAGGCTAGGCCAGTCTAGTCTTTTCACATTTTTCTGTCTGCTTTATAGTCTATCCATGCTGGCAGCTGGTCAGATGGTGCCCACCGGGATAAAGGGTGGGTCAGCCTTTCCCAGCCCACTGATTCAAATGTTAATCTCCTTTGGCAACACCCTCACAGACACACCCAGGATCATTACTTTGCATCCTGCAATCCAATCAATTTGACACTCAGTATTAACCATCACACATCATTATTGACACATTTGGACCCATTTCTTTTTCTTTTCTTTTTTTTTTTTTTTTTTGAGATAGCTTATCACTCCACCACCCAGGCCAGAGTGCAGTGGCATTATCATGGCTCACTGTAGCCTCAACCTTCTAGACTCCGGTGATCCTTTCACCTCAGCCTCCTGAGTAGCTGGGACTACAGGATAGACATGCCTTTTTTTTTTTTATTTGTAGACACTGGGTTTCACTATGTTGCTCAGGCTGGTCTTGACCTCCTGGGCTCAAGAAATCCACCTGCCATGGGATTCTCAAAGTGCTGGGATTATAAGTGTGAGCCACTGTGCCTGGCCTGGACACATTTCTGTCTTCCAATTAGTGTTTCTTTTTAATTACTTTTTCTCATTTTCTTTATATTTATTCTCTTCTTCATTCTTTGGATTGAGTTTCTTGGTTTGTTCATTTGTTTTTCTTCTAATGCTATTTCTTTTCTCTCTACTAAATTGGAAGCTACATATTCTGTTTGTATTTTTATATGGCCATCTTCAAAATTTCTACATGCACATTTACCTCAACAATATCTAATATTATTAATATAGTTTCTCTTCTTTCAAATGATACTAAGATTTTCAAAACTAGTACTTAAAATCTGATTATTTCTCTCCCGACTCATATGCCAGTAATGTCTATGATTTCGGTTATATATTGTTGTTCTTTTGTATATACTCAATGCTTCTTCTTACTTACCCCTCAATTCTTCCTGCATCTTAGATGTTCTATCCTTATTTTCTTATATCATTTAGAAGAATTTAGTAGTTGTTATGGTTGGAATTGTGTCTCACAAAAAGATATGTGAAAGATGTAACCAGTATTATCTCAGATGTAATTAGTTAATATAAGACCATAATGTAGTCAGATAAGTCCTTAATCCAATATGACTGGTTCCTCATAAGAAGAGGAGACACGAGACACACACACACACACACACGCACGCACACACACACACACGGGGAGATACCATGTGTTGATGGAGATAGAGATGCACATTATGCAGCTACAAGCCAAGCAATGGGGAAGACTCCTGGCAAACCATCAGGAGCAAGGAAGAGGCAAGGTTCTCCCTAGGTTCTCCCCTCCATGTTTCAGATAGAGCATAGCCCTGTGAACACCTTGAATTTTGGATTCTATCCTCCAAAACTCTGAGACAATGAGTTTTTGTTGTTTTAAGCCACCTGGTCTGTGGTACTTCATTACAGCAGCCCCAGGAAAATAATCCAGTAGTCAACTATCTCAATTATTACATGTCTGAAAGTTCCTTTATTATGCCTTTATTCTCAAAAGATAGTTTTACTGGGTATAGAATTCTGTTCACTGCTATTTTATTCATATTAAATACTGACTAGTCTCCTCTTAGTCTAGTTATCATTACCTTTAAGCAAATCTACATTTTTCTTCTGTATCTATTTAAGTTTTTTATTCTTGTTATTCTTAAGTGTCACTCTGATGTGGCTAGGTTTGAATCCCTTTGTATTTATTCAGCTTAGAATCCACTGAGCTTTCTGTATATTAGGGCTAATATCTACATCAATGCTGAGAAATTCTCACCATGTATCTCTGCTCTCCTTCTTTATGCTGTATCTTCTTCTGGAATTTCCATGGGGCCTATCCAAGACCTGTTCCTCCAGCTTCTGCATCACCTGAGCTCTCTCACATAGTTCCTCCTTCCTTGTCATTTTTGATGCCACTTAAGTAATTTTCTCACCTCTGCTTCCTGCCCAATTTTCTCTTTTCATCTCTTTCTAAATTCTAAATTAGTACATCCAATGAGTTTTTATTATAATATTTGGGATTTTTTTCTGAGTGTCTCATAGGTTTCATTTTCAAATGTCTTGTCAATTTTGTCAATCGAGTTTTTCTTTGTCATATTTTAATGCCATCTTCTATTTCTTAAATACATTAAACTGATTATTTTCATTTTCTATAATTGTATCCTTTTAATAATTTTCATTCAGTAAATTATTAAATAATAATTTAATAAATCCAAGCACCTTCCTTGTACCAGGCTCTGTCTAGGCACTTGGAAAACATTAGCAAAGAAAAAATATGAAAGTTCATGCCTTCATGGAGCTAACAAGCCAGTAAAGGGAGGAGAACAACACATAATTTTATATTAGCAGACACTAAGTTCTATAACAGAAAGCAAACAGCAGAGAAAGCAGGATTGAGAGTGCTGGTAGGGTTTGAGCTGCACTGCAATTTTAGATAAGGTTCTGAGAGAAGAAGTCTTACTGGAAGGACATTAGGGGATCTCACAATTGATATCTGGGAGAAGAGAGTTCAAGATGAAGGAATAACTAGTGAAAAGATCCTAAGCCATGTTTGAGGAACAGAAGACCAGCATGACTAAAGTATAGGAAGCAAGCAGGGAGAGTTGTATGAGATAAAGTCAGAAGAGGACCAGGATTCAGGTAAAATTTTGTTTTTCATTGTGAGTCAAATAGGAAGCCACTGAAAGATTTTCAACATTGGAAGACATGATCTGATTCATGTTTTAAAAAGTCTTTATAGCTGATATTCAGAGAGTCACCCCAAAAGGGGCAGAGATAGAACTAGATACTTTAGGAGCCTTATAATAATTCAAATAAGAAATATTGATATCTTAGTGTTGGAAGTGATAAGAAGTATTTGGATCCTGGTATTTTGGGCTAATAGAAGTGGACTCTGACATACCAAGAGGCATAAAAGATTATTCCAAGATTTGGGGCCTAAGTAACTGAAAGTATGGAGGTTCTATAAATGGAGATGGAGAGAGTACTGTGGGTAGAGCATGTACAGTGTGTAGGGAGGTAGATTATTAAGAAGTAATGCACAATGGACTTTGGGGACACAGGGGGAAAAGATGAGAAAGGGGTGAGGGATAAAAGACTACAAATTTGGTGCAGTGTATACTGCTTGGATGATGGGTGCATCAAAATCTCACAAATCACCACTAAAGGACTTACTCATGTAACCAAACACCACCTGTTCCTCAATAACCTATGGAAATTAAAAAAATTAAAAATAAAATTCCTGGAAGGAAAAAAAAGTCAATTTGGAGACTGTTATGATTGCAATTTCTGCTAGACACACAAGTGGAAATGTTGAGTAGGATTGGATATCTGGGTCCAATTGGATGTTTCTGGAGTTCAGGAGAAAAACATAGGTTGTGGATGTAAACTTGGAAGTCTTTGACATATACAAGGCATTAAAGTCATAAGCCTGAATGAGATTAACAAGGAAGTGGGTGGGAATCAAAAAGAGAAGGTCAAGAAGTGCTCATTTGTGCAACATGAAGAAACTGAAGGGCAGAGAAAAAACCAACAGAGCAGCCTAGGAAGGAGAAGTCATTGAGGCAGGAAGGACTGTAGGAGAATGTGTTGTCCTCAAGGGCAAGTGCAGAGAGCTTATCAAAAGAGAAGGAGTGACAAATTGTGTCAAATGTCATTGTTAAGAATGAAATTCATTCTTTATTGGATTTTATATTGCAGAAGCAGGGATAAAACAGAATTGGATGTGTGTGTGTGCTTCTCTGTGTGTGTGTGCGAGAGAAACAGATATTGGGAGAAAAGACGAGAATTGACAACTTATTAGAGGAGTTTTGACTCTAAATGGACAGAGAAATAGGGCAGTATCCAGCAAAAAACAAAAAAATTGAATAAAAAGAAGTTATATTTTGTCGTGTGTTTGAGATGACATAAACAAGAGCATGTTTGTTTGGCTAAATAGAAAGAGAGAAAAAAGAAAGATGTAGCAGCATGACAGAGAGAAGGAAGTTTGCTGGAGCACCCTGTAAAGGCAGTAAGGGAAGAGACTTAGTATTTTACTGCAACAGGAATGATCAGCTTTTGGTTGGAGCAGGATTAGTTCACTTAAAGCAAAAGATGGGCCTATAGGTGAAACTGTGATTGTGGGCATCTGGAGAAGTTCTCTTCTCATGGTGACATTAAAAAAAATATTTATAAAGTCTGATAGCAGGGAATTTAGAGCTGAGAGGATTTCAAGAGGAAGGGAAACATGGTTTGGAAGCAGCAGTGAGGAGCAAGGAGAATATCCTTACAATCTTAAGGTACAAAGGTTATCAAGGAAAACAACAGCAACAACCACCTCAAGAGATGACAGTGGGGAAGGAGTATCCTCAAGGCTCCTGTTGGAGCAAAATTTTGAAGAGAAAGATCAAGGAAAGTTAATGATGGAGTAGATTTTGTTAAAGACAGATTATGCATTCCAAAAAAGCACAGAATTGAGGCAGGATGGGAGAGGGAGACCTGGCAGGAGATATACAGAGAATTATAGAGTTTACAGTGGAGATGGGGAACTTGAGAGTCCAGGGATCCTTGAGATGAATGACAGGGGAAGGCTAATGGAAGAATAAGATTTGTTCTGACGCCATCAAGTCATGCTGTGGTGGCACGCCTCTGATTACCGCAGGGATGACTGGCGCGTTTGGGACCCTCCCTATTGTCACGTGTTAATGTGGTATGGGAAAGCCGGTTATTTGTTATTTGAGAGTGCAGCTGCTGGAGGTGCAGTTTACCCCCACTGAATAGAAGCTAAGGGCCCCGGGAACGCTTACTTGGCCCTTGGCTAAGGGCAGAATAACATTGTTCATGGTGTTTTTATTTCCACATCTGTCTTAGTGATTTTTTAATATGAACTCATGATACTTGGAGTTTTCTTTGTAGGAATTTGTTTGAGGTCTTTACTTAAAATGCTTTTCTCTAGAGAGGAATTTCTTTTACTTCTACCAGTTACCTGGTTGCACTAACAATCTGAAAGCAGCATTACTAAAAATTGTATTACAGTAACTGGAATACACAAGTAGTTATATTTCCAACCACAAACCTTTATGAGTACAGATTTGTGGTTAGAAAACCTCAGAGAATATTTTGCTTTTCTTCTGCTCTACTTGGCCAAGCCTGGGAGAGGCAGTGATGCACACTTCCACTCTTTTTAGGTTGGTTTTCTCTAGATTATCCCTTGAGTCTAACCCTTCAGGAGTTTTCATTTTATGCTGTGATGGGCAATTCACCCTCTCATCCTGCTCAGGCCTCAGGCTCTGTCTCCTGCCTCTGTCGGAGGCTTTCTAAATGCAGGGATCTGCAGGCAAAACCGGGACAAACAATGGCTCCAGTGCTCCCTTACCCTTCTGGGTTCTCATGTTCTATGTTTCTGACCTCCAGGAAATTTCTTTCTTCTATACCAGCTCAGCTATAAACTTAATATTTAATGCACGATATTATTTCTTCATTGATTTTACATGTGCTACACCTAAAGACATTGCGCTGAACGTCTAGTTTGGCCTGTTGCCAGAAATTAAAATCCCATCTTCTTGGTTACAATAAATATTCTAGACATTAACAAATGGTATATTCAAACAGCAAACACTCAGGCACTGACCACACAGCTTAAGATAAGACTATATTGCAAATATAGATATTCTCTGATTCCATCTTTCTCCACTTCTTTTTCAGAGTCCTCTCCTATCCTGAATGCTGTGTGCTTAATTTCTGTATGTTTGTCTACTTTTACACTATATGTATTGTCCATAAACAATATATTACCATAATTAATGCTTCTAAAAGTTTATACAAAATTTATATACATGCCATAGTCCGATGCCTTCAACAACATTGTTTCACTGTTACAATTTTACAATTTAATGGTTTCATTTCAGAGGTATAAAGTATTTCATGGTAGGTTTTTTCCTACAATTTATCTGCTCTCCTGTTAATACATATTTAGGCTGCTTTCAGGTTTTTCGCCATTATAAACAGTATCACTACAAAGTTTCTTGTATTCACACTTTGTTGAATTTGTTCGTTTTTCTAGTGTATACATAAAGATAGAATTGTATGTGCATACCCAATGTCACTAGATAACTTCAAATTGCTCTCTAAACTGATTTTCACAATTTATACTCCCAGTACTTTTTCACAAGTTTTTTGCTATTCAGGTTTCTTCTGTTGTGAAGTGTTGTTTAAATTTTTTTAAATTTTCTATTTGGTTGGATTTGTGATTTTACATTTTAATGTGCATCGTCTAAATTCTTGGGAAAGGTGTAGCAATTTACATTCTCGTCAGCAGTGCATGATGAGATTGCTTCTATGCATCCACATGAGTAATTGATATCATTTTGCTTTTTAATTTTTCCTAACCTAATGAGTAAAAAGTGATTTCTCATTGTTGCATTATTTTTGTGTTTTTATTACTAGAGAGGGTTATCTTTCTCTAATTTTTTTCTTTTGTGAATAACCTGTTTATATATAATAAATATTTACCTAATTTGTATAAACACTCCTACTCAAATAATACATATCATGTTGTTAGAAAGAGATAGAAAACACTGTAGGAAAATACACTACTTATATAAATAGGCTAAATACAAAAATGCAATGAACCACACTTAAACTTCCATTCGATCACGATACATTAATTTTTTGATGCATCATTGGATTTGTTGTTTGGAAGGAATATATAAATGATATATATTCAAACATATATATGGCTTCACTTTTTGGATTTCCATCTGAAATCCACTGAACCTGGTAGTTCAGTGTTGGCTATATTATAGGAAGACTTTTATCAAACATGGAACTCTATATTTATTGGAATTTTTTCATGCAGATAAGAATTACAAATATTAATTTGGACTGAAATTAATCTGATCTGAATGAACATACTTTTTCCATGATATTTGGAATCTCTGGTTCATTTATGATTTCTTCTTCTGAATTTTGTAACTTCCAAATGCTTTTTTGAAGAATTGTGCAAAGGGATTTTTTTTTTAATGCCTGAATGGGTGAAAAGAATTGATTTGCAGATTTAAGCTAAAAGTGAAAACTGTTTTCTGTCATTATTGACTCTTACACATTTGCAGCCCCAAGTAATTAGCCCTTGCATATTGCTTAAATCCCTCTTGATTTAAATATCAAATTAAAAAAGAATAAATGTGTTGGTATATAAAGCTATGCCATAGTCAATATTGCACAGTGTATTTCACTATCACTGATCAGAGATTAAAGCTTATTTCTAGAGGTTAATTATAAATTTTACACCTACAGTTAAAATGTCAAAATCTGCCTTTTTCAGTCTTGAAGAAAACGAGTCTTTTCCCCACGGGTACATTGGTCAGCTTTGTCACTACAAAGACTGCTTTTCTTTCAACATCCTGTAAGAGTGGAAGAAAAAACAAAAATAAAAGATTAAAAATGAACTTGAAGTGTCTGAATTTCTGTGTCTCTTATTATTTTAAGACTGCTTCGTTATGATACAGAAAATGTCATAACCTCTATTGAAGAATGTGTGGGTTCATAGAGAAAATATGTAAGAAACAAAAATCGATGAAGATATCTAAATCCCTTATTTCCAATTTATGCAGTTCTTCCACTTATAGTAAACTGATAGGCAACAATGAAAACAATAAGCATGCTTAATTTCCTGATGTACCATAAAAGCTGTAGAAAAAGACAATTCCTAGACAAAGAATGAAACACATTCAAGAAAACAAAAAGTTTAAATGGTAATACCAGACATGGAAGGACAAATATTGCATGATCTCACTTATATATAGAATCTAAGTAAGTGGTTACCAAGGGCTGGAGTTGGGGTGGGTGGGCAGACTGGGGAGATGGTTACAAAATTTCAATTAAATCATGTTATGCATTATAAATATATATATATATATACTTTTTGTCAGTTTTTAAAAATAAATAATTTTAAAAGGTAATACCAACAAAGGAGATTTTAAATGTCAGTAAAGTGAAATGTAAACAGATTGTGAGAAAAAAATAACTTATTGTTAATGCAGGGACAAAATAGTCACATCACTTAACACACTTTCAAAGAATCTGTCTTGGGAAACGTATCTTTAAAATTATATAGAAAATTTATTTTGAATACATCTCAATGCATACAACTTTTTTGAAGGTAAAAATTTATTTCTACTTAATTTGCTAATCTTCAGAAAAAGTAATGCTAGGGCCGGGTGCGGTGGCTCACGCCTGTAATCCCAGCACTTTGGGAGGCCGAGGCGGGTGGATCACGAGGTCAGGAGATCGAGACCATCCTGGCTAACAAGGTGAAACCCCGTCTCTACTAAAAATGCAAAAAAAAATTAGCCGGGTGTGGTGGCGGGCGCCTGTAGTCCCAGCTACTCAGGAGGCTGAGACAGGAGAATCGCGTGAACTCGGGAGGTGGAGCTTGCAGTGAACTGAGAAAGTGCCACTGCACTCTAGCCTGAGCGACAGAGTGAGACTCTGTCTCAAAAAAAAAAAATAATAATAATAATAATAATAATAATAATGCAAGAAGAATGTATTTTGTTTCTATTCTTGGTGCTTATTCTTAGAATTTATTCTTGAAAACATATATTTACTCAGGAAAATATAAGTTGATATTTTTCGAAAGTAACACTACAGTCATGCGTTGGTTGACAATGGAGATACATTCTGAGAAATGTGCCATTAGACAATTTCATCACTGTGCAAACATCATAGAGTGTACTTATGCAAAACTAGATGATACCTAGTCTATATGGTATATCCTATATCTCCTAGGCTAGAAACCTGTACAGCATGTCACTGTATTGAATACTGTAGGTATTTGTGCCAAAATAGTAAGTATTAGTATTTCTAAATATAGAAAAGGTATGGTAAAAAATATAGTATTATAATCTATATTATAATCTATTATATAATCTATATTATAATCTAGACCACCGTTGTATATGAAGTCCATCATTGACTGAATCATCATTATGGAGCACATGACTATATTAATTTATATAATTTTTATTATGAACATTGCAAATATTCGTTTTTATACGTTTAAAAAAGTTACTAAGTTACATCTCTATAAGTGACATTGCTGAATATTGGATTCTGTAATATTTCAGTTAGAATTTTAGTTAACTGAATGCATTTTTAAAATAAACAGCTGAATATGTATATGAAAAAGTGTGAAAATATTTAAAGTAAAAATGTAATGTTATAAAAGCATCAATTATTAACATTTAGTATTTATTAAAATAATTATATATAGTGTTTATTAAACAACCTGAATCATATTTCATACCTTTTTTGAAAAGTGTTGTTATAATGTGGTTAAGAACTTTGAAAATTTTCTCGTTAAGAGTATTTAAAAAGTAAAACAACGTACCCGCTATAATTGTTAACATTTTATGAGTTGAAAATATTTCCATTAATATCTGCTCCCCCCCAAAAAAGGAAAGACTATCTCAATGTCAAACTAAAAATATCTTGAAATGTATAGACTTTACTTTATGAAAAACTTGCTCTCTTGGCATTTTTCACATTTCCCGGAGGCAAGTAAGAACTTTATAAAGAACTAATTCCTGGCCGTGGTGTGACATTTGGGTTCAAATTATAGGCAGCATCTGTGGTTTCCATTGTCTTCTTACGTAGCTCTCCTCTAATGGACCGTGTTGAGCAATATGTGCTTGAGAAACTCAGGGAAATCTCTCCACCACTGCCTTTACTACTAGTGTTTTCCATCAAGAGCTTGCTCTCCAGTTGGGTCAAAACTGTAATAATTGTTTTCTATAGCAGAGAATACTCTGGGAAACCACTAAAGGCACAGAGCTATTAAGCTTCTGGAGTGTACAGAGAGGGTTGCTGCAAGTGTCCATGAAGCTTGGATGTCACTGCAGAGAGCCCTGAAGTTCAGCCATACGGCAGGCTCTGCCTGTTCTGTACCTTTCAGAGAATAGAGGATCTCCTTCCCTTGCCTTGGATTGTAACCTAGGACATTGGTCCCAAAATAGTTCTCTGAATACTAATGCTTAATATGTGTGTGTGTGTGTGTGATATGGTTTGGCTGTGTCCTCACCCAAATCTCATCTTGAATTCCTGCACATTGTGGGAGGGACCTGGTAGGAGGTAAATGAATCATGGGGGCAGGTTTTTCCTGTGTTGTTCTCATGATTGTTAATCAGTCTCACGAGATTTGATGGTTTTAAAAAGGGGAGCTTCCCTGCACAATCTCTCTTCTCTTGTCTGCTGCCATGTGGGATGCGCCTTTCAACTTCTGCCATGATTGTGAGTCCTCCCCAGCCATGTGGAACTGTAAGTCCAATAAACCTCTTTCTTTTGTAAATTGCCCAGTTTCGAGTATGTCTTTATCAGTAGTGTGCAGATGGATTAATACAGTAAATTGGCACCAGTAGAATGGGGCGCTGCTGAAAAGATACCTGAGAATCTTTTCTGAAATATTTTCTGAAAATCTGAAAATATACCTGGAAGCAACTGTGCAACTGGGTAACAGGCAAAGGTTGGAACAGTCTGGAGAGCTCAGAAGAAGACTGGGTAATGTGGGAACGTTTGAAACTTCCTAGAGACTTGAATGACTTTGACCAAAATGCTGATAATGATATGGACAATGAAATCCAGGCTGAGGTCCTCTCAGATGTCATTCTCAGAAATGAGGGACTTGATGGGAGCTGGAGCAAAGGTGACTCTTGTTATGTTTTAGCAAAGAGACTGGCAGCATTTTGTCCCTGCCCTAGAGATTTGTGGAACTTTGAACTTGAGAGAGGTTACTTAGGGTATCTGGCAGAAGAAATTTCTAAGCAGCAAAGCATTCAAGAAGTAATTTGGGTGCTGTTAAAGGCATTCCGTTTTATAAGGGAAGTAGAGCATAAAAGTTTGGAAAATGTGCAGCCTCACAATGCAATAGAAAAGAAAATCCCATTTTCTGAGGAAAAATTCAAGCCTGCTGCAGAAACTTGCATAAGTAACAAGGAGCTAAATGTTAATCACCAGGACAATGGGAAAAATGTCTCCAGGGCATGTCAGAGACATTTGCAGCAACCCCTTCCATCATAGGCCTGGAGGTTTAGAAAAAAAAATAATAACAATTGTTTTGTGGGTCGGGTCCAGGGTGCCCGTGCTGTGTGTAGCCCAGGGACTTGCCCTGCATCCCAGCCACTCTAGCTGTGGCTGAAAGGGGCCAATGTAGAGCTTGGGCTGTGGCTTTAGAGGGTGCAAGCCCCAAGCCTTGGCAGCTTCCATGTGGTATTGAGCCTACGAGTGCACAGAAGTCCAGAATTGGGTTTTGGGCACCTCCAGCTAGATGTCAGAAGATATATGGAAATGCCTGGATGTCCTGGTAGAAGTTTGCTACATGGGTGGGGCCCTCATGGAGAACCTCTGCTAGGGTAGTGCAAAAGGGAAATTTTGGATCAGAGCCCCCACACAGAATCCCTACTGGGGCACTGCCTAGTGGAGCTGTGAGAAGAGGGCCACGGTCCTCCAAACCCCAGAATGGTAGATCCACTGACAGCTTAAATTGTGTGCCTGGAAAAGCCATAGACACTCATGCCCACCTGTGAAAGCAGCTGGGAGATGGGCTGTACCTGGCAAAGCCACAAGCGTGGAGCTACCCAAGGCCATGGGAGCTTACCTCCTGCATCAGCGTGACCTGGATATGAGACATAGAGTCAAAGGAGATCATTTTGGAGCTTTAAGATTTGACTGCCCCACTGGATTTTGGACTTGCATGGGGCCTGTAGCCCCTTTGTTTTGGCCAATTTCTCCCATTTGGAAGGGGTGTATTTACCCAGTGCCTGTACTCCCACTGTATTTAGGAAGTAACTAACTTGGTTTTGATTTTACAGGCTCATAGGCAGAAGGGATTTGTCTTGCCTTGGATAAGACTTTGGACTGTGAACTTTTGAGTTAATGCTGAAATAAGTAAAGACTTTGGGAAACAGTTGGGAAGGCATGATTTGTTTTGAAATGTGAGGATATGGGATTTGGGAGGAGCCAGGGGCAGAATAATATGGTTTGGTTGTGTCCCCACCCAAATCTCATCTTGAATTCCCACATGTTGTGTTAGGGACCTGGTGGGATATAATTGAATCATGGGGTATGTCTTTCCCATGTTGTTCTCATGATTGTGAATAAGTCACACGAGATCTGATGGTTTTAAGAAAGGGTGTTTCCCTGTGCAAGGTCTCTTCCCTTGTCTATCACAATGTGAGACATGCTTTTCACCTTCTACCGTGATTGTGAAGCCTCCCCAGCCACGTGGAATTGTAAGTCCAATAAACCTATTTCTTCTGTAAATTGCCCAGTCTTGAGTATGTCTTTATCAGCAGCATGAAAAGGGACTAATACAGTGTGTGATTCCTTTTAGTATTTTCATTTGCAGAATTTCATTCTCTAGGACTTGCATATGAATTCTTACACTCTAGTCCAGAAGACAAATCCTAATAGCAAAGACAATGTCCACTCTGACAACCGGAGCATTGTAATTATATTGAGCAAATGGTTGTGTGCTCTCCATTATGTGTTCTATTAAAACAAGTTTTTTCTCCAAGTTTTCCTTCAATTAATTCATTGGCATAATCACTTCATCATTTCTCCCGACATGCATATATGTGTTGATGAATGCTAAAAGCTCTGATTCATTATGTATTTTGAAGCAGTTCTAATGAAGGACAGTTTGTGAATCTTCTCTATGTATCATTGCCAATCAATCACAAAACTCCTTCACAGCAGAAATGTATTATTGTGAATCTTATGATTTTCCATTGAAAACACTGTGTGTACGTGGACAATTCTCAACACTAATACAACATCAAAGATTACTGTGTGGATCATAAATCCACCAAGGTGTAATGAGGCACTTATGGGAGATAAGTTATCACGAGTCCTCTTTCTAACAAATACCAAAATCTAAAAGTGTTTTGTTTAAGCAGGGGGCTATTGGAAGAATAAGATGGTTTATCTATCTAAAGGAAACATTTTATATACTGATTTAAGAGGAGAGATTCTATTGTCAGACAACCTAGTGCAGGACTGAAATCCCAGCTCTATAATTTGCTGAGTCGAAATTCCAGCTCTATCATTTACTTGTTCTGTAAACCTTTAGCAAGTTATGTAGCCTTTCATTTCTTACCTGCAAAATGGGGATGGTGTTACTTCCTCCTCTATACATCTGTTATGAGACTTAAATGACTTAGTTTGGAGAAGATGCCAGGGCAAAAGGAAAAAAGGAAAAGAAAAAAGGAAAAAAGAAAACAACAACAAAGACAAACCAAAAAACAAACAAAAAAAACACACACCACCTGCTTGGTATGGGACACAGACATTTTGATGCCAACTTTTTCTGGAAGTATCCAGGAGAGCTGCTGCTGAAATTAGAGATGGGGATCTACTACTATCATATTTATATTCCCCCCCAGAGGAAGAAATAAAAAGTATGTCAGTTTCAACAAATAAATGCCCTTCAGAGTTTGGTTCTCTTTTTATAAATATTCTTAATATTTTCTGACTCCCTTTTCTTTCAAACTTCTGTCTTGTCAAGTAGACACTTCTTTTACATATAGATAGTGAAATGTTTCAAGATATTACAGTATATGAAAACAAATCATTATTAATCAGAGATTTTTATATTTATAAGATAAATTGAGCAAATAAAAATATAAATTAATTTTTGGCAATAAGTAGGGTAATTTCAGTTTTCACTGAGCATTGAGATTTTTAATAGAAAACTGAGGTTGAACAAAATGTGGGCAATAGTTAAATCTCTACAATGGTGTCTATTTGTTTCTGAATCAAGTTTACTCTATAAAGCTGTAAAGTTTGTTGGTCATGGTAGCATCCCTGTTTCCATCCATTTGATACTTTCTAAATAACATAATGTACTATAATCAGCATTACCTTCTTGAAGGCCATTAGGAACTGCTAAGAGAGAAACTTCCATGTTTCTTTAGGTTGCTCACATACATTAGAATTCTGCTCCTTCAGTCCATCAATGTATCCGCAGCCAAGGCCGCAGTGTGGTGATTTCCTATTAATATGTCCTCCATCACAGACCTCACACATTCAATTTTATGACCCGATGCGTTTGGACTCTGTGTCTTCTCTGACTCCACCAGGTCAAACCACAAGCCACCAGAAGGCATAGGTCTACTAAGACCTGATGTACTCTGAAACCTCAGCTTGAGTTCTTATAAACACTCATCTATCCTTTTATCTGCTCTTACATTTATATTTTAAAAGATAGAATTCATTCTGAATGTTAATATTTTGAATCTTAAAATATGTTATTTTTCTACATGTTAAATCTACTGCATTTTTGTTAGCCTATTATCTGTAAAGATAATCTCTCTTAAAAATATACTATTTCTCTTATGCAATGGCTCTCCCATAAATTGAGAAAGTTAACTACACTTTCAAGTTGCCTAAAAATCTTTATTCTAACATTTTGATGAGTTGCATCCTAGGGGATAAAGAAAGAAATATTTTGACTAAAAGCCCAGCTAGAAATTTTATACTCTGCGTTGCAAACCTCATGGGAAAATACTTGATTACATTTCTCACATTAAAGCTACAACTTTCTTATGCATAAAATATCAAGGTATTGTATGGATTCAAGCCTTAGATTTCAGATAATTGGGAATTGATAGTAACGGAATTGAAAATTTCCTGTTAGATTCTTTGTTTCTCCTACTAAAGAATGGACAAACTAAAATTTTAAAAAGTTTTATCCTTTGTACTTCAACAATTTTACTGCTCATAGTGGTCTGTGGGAGAACATACAGGAAGACTATTTTGAAATGCAAAGTGATGACTACCACAGAGCAATGATTTTCATCTCACATTGTCAGCCCTGGCCATTGACATAGAGTCATGTCGACCTTTTAACTGACAACATTTTACAATGGAAGGACCGGTGAATTTGTTCTTTCCTTCCACTGATTCTACAGATGACCTTCAGGAGAACCTGTCTACCTATTGAGTCTTGAACAGTTTGGTGCCTCTTTTTTCAAAATAAGGAAAGTAGAACTTCCTTAGAAGCCAAGTAGGAATTACTGAGACCTCACTAATAAAGCGCTTCAAGCCTAAAGATGAAAGACCTCCTTTGAGGGTAAACAATTATCTTTTCCAAACTAAACCACCCATCCTATGAAAGCCTCCACATATCAACTGCTTCAGATGTATCTAATTTGATGGGGCCATCTGAGGATGAAGAGTTTTCATTTTTTACTTCCTTGATGCTAAGGAAAGAAACAAAAAGTTTCAGTCCTTTAAATACATAGCCATTTATCTCAATATAATTTAAATGGTTCCCGTAGGAAATAAATGAAAGAGTAAGATTTTTAAAATCTCAACTGTTTTAAAACAAGATGATATTTTTGTCAGGAAAAGTAGCAAAGAAGTCTTAAATCCCTAGCCTTCGTGAAGAAATATAAAGTTGCTTTTATTTCTATTGGCATTTTAGTGAGCAAACTCTCTTCACTTTAAACTGGAGATCATGATTTGTTTTGAATTTGGGCTGGAAATGTGATAACAAATATTGCCTAAGGCTTTATGGGATGCCTTTTATATCTGAATTAGAATAGAGAGTCAGAAACTGTTGCAAATTCTTTATTATTTTGTTTTTAAGCCCCAAAAATCAAAAGCAATGCATATAGGCAAAGTACATTTAAAAGGTTAGCATTATACCACAAAGGTTTAATCTATATCTTTCTCTATATTTCTAAATTTATATAAGAAATAAACAACAATCTCCCTTGTTTATTAAACCCTTATTTAAAAAAAATCATAGGTTTGTGCTATCATAGATTGGCATTTTTAGGACAGATTGGATTGTGGATATAAACCTTAGTGTTATTAGAGAAAAAAGTTTTATTTTTTTCCTTTTCATAGGAAAAATTCATGTTAATTATTCCTCTGCACCTGCCTAATGGGGCTGAAGTAATTCAATTGTCATATTGTTGTAGATTGTTGCTTTGTGTAATGTATCACCCCTGCTGTTCCATTAAAAAAATTCTATACTCTTCCATTATTCAGCAAGGCCTAATGATTATTCCAGCATTTGTACATGCTGCACTGTTATTTTGATTTTAATTGACTTCACTTTTTTAATTAAGCACATTGGTTTTAACACTGTTGTTGACAAGCTTGGTTTTGTCATTATCAATATTTGCTTCCCTGAACATTCCATACCTGTTGACATTTTATTTAGATTCATTATAAATGATAAGAGCAATGTACACTGAAGATTATCATCAACTCTAACATAAATTCATGTCACATATTATTTATATAACGGTCTGCAGAATATTTTAAAGGGCCAGTTGTTCTGCTTAAAATATCTTTTAGTGTTCAATTATTAAATTGGTACTTTGAAAATTAAAAATAGAAGTTTAACTTCTTTTTAATGTGTAAGAATCTTTTAATGGAAAGGACACATGTTTTATACCATCAGCAAATATAGTCACATGTAACAAATTCACGTGGTGATGTAATGTTGTCTGTGATTAGTGAGACATATATAATTATGGCTTGTCTATATTTTAAAATTGGCCATTTCTGGTAACCTTTTATTTTGTAGGAGAATTGTTTGTTTTATTTCAAAAATATATTTAAAAATATGTAAATGATTTATAAAAAGTAAATCATTTAAAAATATTGATTTATCATAGACACTATGTGCCTTTAAGAATAGCTTAGCACTCTGAAAGAAAATAATAATATCCTTGTAAAACGCATTGAAATGTCTCTTTTTGAAGGATATCTTGGTCATTTATCACAAAACAAGATAATGAAGAATGGGGCATAGACAGAATAATTCGAGCTTTATTTAGCTGAGATGCTAGACATTGCTGAACTGAAAAGAAGAACTGAAGCGATAACAAAATAATGGTAAATTTTAAGATGAGTAAATGTCTTTTTAAAAACTATATGAAAAGGTTTTATGCTTTTCACAATCCTCTGAACACAAAATCTGGTCCAAATATGGTTTGTAAAACTCCATAGATGGTACAGACATATCTTATTATGGAGAAGGTTGACATGAGAACTTTTATTTCCCCTTTGCCATTTGTGTTTTGTTAATGGACATGAATGAATGAATGAATGAATGGGAGGGTGAATGAATAGGTCCCATGGGATTCGACTGCCATTTGGTCATCTGAGGGACAGAGGACAAAGATTTAGAAGTGGGCCCTTCTGCCCTTGTTTGGTACAGCCTCATTGCCACTATGGTGATTGTTGATGAGCCTGCTGCCTGGGATTTATGTTTAACCTCTCCTTATGCCTTGGTGTGCCTGACCCAGCCCTATTAGCATAACTTCCATTCCCAGTGACAACATGAATAAAAGATGCCTGGTGTGACCTCAGAAAGTGCCAAGATAGTATTGATGTAATGAGCCCAATATCCACTGTTTTATGCATTGCCATACAATAGCAATCTTAATAAAAGGTTAAACAGCATTATAATGTGTGTTTCTTCGATGTCTCTCTGACTCCCTGACTTCACTTTTTCATTCACTGTTGCTCCTTTGAGAATCACCAATAATCAAAGTTTTTATTTGTTTTGTTTCTGCCATATTGTCAGTCCTTTATTTTGATCAGCTTAAAACAAAATAAGACAAGCCAACGAAAATGTTTTGCTTTCAGGGTTTTCTCAATTTCAGTAAATGATTTTCTCTTTTACTTGGTATTGGTTTCTCTTTGACGGCAACCAACATTGCTTATAAATAGTAGAAATTACTGCATATCCTCTGTTTTGAACACTCCATTTTAATATTTAGAAGTCTCCAACCACCAGCTCATCTCCTTGGCTTGCCACATTTTTCTGATTGTGAAAATCTAAAATATAATCTTACTATTGAAAGCCCCTTAATACTAACCTTGTATTACATTTTCCCTTTTTAACTTTATGTATTTTAAAGACCTATTATACATGAAATTCTTAGATGCAGATGCCTTGATTATCTTGCTCCAAAAAGCCCAGTGAAAAGAGCTGCGAGTGCATATAGAAAAAGATCAAGGAATCGTCTTTTTCTAGAAGTTTTTGATGAGAAAAAACATCAGTCACTTAAAGTTTTCATCACCCTTCTGTGTAAATAGGCTGCGTAATAGGCAGGAAGAAAAAGGCAGATGAGAACATAGCAAGCACATGTCTTAAGTAATATCACACCTTGCCAACAGCATCGTTTATTACATTTTTCTTTAAAAGCAAAAGCACAACTAGACTAACATTCACCCTTTTAACAACAAAGACAAAATGGTGTGCATTTTATACTTCTTTTAGATAGCAAATCACAGGGGCTTTTGTAATATTATTCTTTTCTTTCTTGAAAAGCCTGTTACTTAGATGGTCTGGAAATATGACAATATGTTAACAACTAACATTTTATGTATCTTTGGACTTTACAGGTAGATTAAAAAATCATTTAAAAACAAGCAATTGCGAAAGCATCCCACTACTTCAAACCTCAGATTTACTGCTTGACACATTGGTTGTGTCATTCTGCATTGTGAAAGGCTGATGCTGAAGCAGCAAACAGGATACAAAATTTTCAAATATCTACCATGTTGCCTTGATAATATAATGTCTTGTTGGGGCATTGCATATCTAACATAACAAAGTGATCTGATATGAATTGACATGACATTATGCTGGTAGACACTACTGTCGAAGATGTGAAATTATAGTTCGGATAATATATTAAGATGCAAAGTTAATTAGGCCACATTCATTGGGACTTTGCTTTGGAGGAAAACAATCTATCCCTTATAGCTATACAGCCTCTCTAATAGGATACTTGAAGAATGGTAAAAGTACAATACTTTTATCTACTGAAGACTCATGGGAGATTTATTTTTTTTTAAAGAAAATTCTAACAACACTACTTTATTTTCCTCCCTTCAATTTGATCATGACTTCAACCGATGATAGTGAAGTTTCTTGTAGGGGAAAAACGTGTAGAAAATGGAGATTCTCCTAATAATAATTAAGGTGAAATTTGATGTTAAAAAATAGAGCAGTAGAGAAGAGCCAGGATTCTAGGACACAGTGTGATGTAGAGTATTACACTACTTAAAGAGGGATACTTGATGAGGATTACATAGATTTGAACACAACCTGACAAAACTCAACCTTGAGGTTGCCAGAAAAAAAGTCATTGGCTGCTCAAAAAATTGAAGCAGATGTCAGATGCAAGCAGCTGTGGTCTAGGAAATTCAACAAAATTCCAATATTCAAATTGCTTCTCTGGATAAAAACTGCTTGATAGCACAATTTCAGATTTGATCTGGACTGCCAGTGAACCATCTGTGTAAAATGAAAGTAATCTGCTGACACTGTCCATACAGGTAGGCGTCAGCGTCATTGGTTGAAAAAAGAACACTGCTAAGATGTTTTCTGGAGTCAGGAAAGTTTTACAGTATAGTAATTAGCCCCAGTTGCTAGCATATTGAACACCAGAATAAAGAGTAATAAAAAGAGCTTTGCCTCATTGTTTAAGGATGATTTGAAGAAAGGAAAAGAAGAAAGAGGAAAAAAACCTTTCACTCTAATTTTAGATTCATAATGAAATATTCGGTGTAGGAATTGAGATTGGGTGAAAATATTGGAAAAATTACATTCTCAGCACCACAAAAAAAGGATGATAAATTTGTTAAATCAGACCTTGTGGGAATGATAGAAGTGAACAGTAGGTTAATAAGCAAATGGTTAGGCAAATTGTGGGCTTTAAAAATTCAGTATCACAGGCAAAGAAATAATTCCCTGAAGGGTCAGAGAAAACACTTTTTATTTTATCCAGCTATGTGTTGGATAAAATAAATATATGTAGATGTGGAAAGGTTGCTCACAAATAGGTCAACTTGTGGCGGAAGTCTTTCATAATTCAAGATACATCAGCCTTGGCAGTAGCTGAGAATAAGAGCGAGTAATCAAAAGTGACCCAAACAATGACACCAGAGTTTCCAGATGGTATAGAAAAAAGTCTATAATTTATGATTGCCGGTGCAGTAAATAAATCTAAAACAATAGGCGTGGATGGGGAAGCAGTCACAGCTGACCAAAAGAGCAGTTGTAATGCAACCCACAGAAAGCTTGGTGCCAGAAGTAATTGACATAGTTGTCAAATCAATTTCCTAGGGTGCAGACACTCAAGCACTCAATCTGATTCTGTATGCTGCACAACATTTGGATTATACAGCTGCCTGTAATTCAGATAGCCTTAGCTCAATGTGAATCCAATTCAAGGAACTGTCTGGAAGTGAATGGTAATTATTTAGGCTTCCTTTCTGCAGGTTTACTGTTTTCTAGTTAAATTACCCTCCATTGGAATTATATACATTTCACATTAATTTTTTAACATTTAGCTTATTTTTTTTCTCTTCTTGTGTCATCTACCTCAACAACATCCATAGAACCCATCACCTTTCTTCATAAGGCACCAGTGGGATAATATTTCAGGACAAGAAAGGCACCACGTGATGTTCTTCACATTGACTGTAGAATCAGCCACTTGATTGCAAATGTATCATGCCCATGTGGAGGAGGGTCAATTAATTAATTATTTTTCTGTGTTTTAATTCAATGAAGTATTCAAAGATAAATTAAATAATCTTCTGCTGCAAATAATTTTATTGGCATTCATTCATTTATTTATCCCGTGTTTACAGAGTGTCTGCAGCCTACCAGATACTTGATTAAATTTTGATATATGGAGAGAAGGGACAAACCTTCTGCCTTTAAAGACCTCACAGCTTAATGAGCTGAGAAGGCAGGTAAAGAAACGTGTGAGAAGTAGAGAAAAGGTACAAAGGTCAGGGGAAGGCACAGAGAAAGTCCCTAACCTAACTGTGGTTGAGGTGTGATTGGGAAAGCAGGAAGCTTTTATAGATTTTATAGATGCCAATATCACTGTTGAGTAATAAAAGATGAGGCAAACTTTGCCAGATTGAGAGAGGATTGTTGATATTCCAGAAAGGCCTAACACTAGAAAGAACATGGAATTTTCAAATAATCACATACCCTTCAGGACAGGTGAAACATAAGGATTAGCAGAGAAGAAAGTAGAAAGTGTTGAGGAGGGTAAAAGGAATAGTTAGGGATTAGATACAAAGGACAAGGACTGGGACATACTTGTGAGTTTACAGGGCACTTTCCCTCACTATGTTTGGCTTGATGCTCACAGAAGCTTATAAAAACATGATTGTCCCTATTCAAAAATAAACAAGGATCAAGGCTGAGAGAGGTTGAGTCATTTACCCAATGTCACAAAGCTGGGAATTAGGCCTGGGTCTGTCTGCTTTAAAGACCACAGCAGGAATATAGCATTTACTGGCTTCTCAGTCAAGGAGTTTCTATGGTACTGGGCTCAGTCACTCATGACAGGTTTCAAACTTTTAGAAGGCAGAAAGGTGAGATGATGGGTCTGATAGCAGTATACAAAAGAGAGAAGATGAAGGAGGAAGAGTAAGTGAAATAGAAAGTAGAAGAGGAAGAAGGGGAAAATAATGTATATTAATTTCAAAACACAACAAAGCCAGTACCTTCTCAGGCATTTGGAAAGAAAGGAATTCCACAGGGGCTGCAGTCAACAAAATTTCTATTGCTGCAAAAGATGTTTATGAGAGTAGATTCAAAGATGATAAATCCCATCATTAATGAGCTATTTGCCTGCTATTAACTTAACATTCTATCTTTTGAAACAGGGAAGGCTGAAGGGTCAGGAAAATGAGATAGCAAGTTGATTATGAGTGTAAACTGGCTCTGCTATCATCAAGTGCAGAAATAGAAACCAAAAATGAGGATATCCACAAAAGCTAGTGTTATTAAGGGAGCAGTGAAAACACAAAACTGATAGAAGTTAGAACCAAAAAAAAAAAAAGCACTCTGAGAAGCTAGAGAAAAAAAATTAAAGAAACAGCATAACTCACAGAGCAAAAGGATCTAAATAAATGGAAGGAAACAGTTAAACTGAGAAGAAATTTAAAATGAAAATAAAGGATTACATACAAATCACTTTTAAAAAAAGTGTTTTGTATATATTTATAAAATAATACTGCCAATTGTAGAAAGTAGAGAATAAAAAATAGTAGGAAAAAAGAGAAAAATACTGCCATTTCCCTAAACAACCACAATTTGTATTTCGATGTACTTCCTTCCAGTCATTTTTCTTCAGATATTTTTACGTAATTGTGATCATAATGTGGAAACTTCTGTTCCATTTTTTCTTCTAGTATTTTAGAATAAATATTTGCAATGCTACATAATCAGTACTTATAAATAATTCCTTTCAAGCATAGTTTAATGTCATTGGAAAATAGCTTACTGTTACTTATCTTTGAAAATAAATAGTGTATATTTTCCAAATGTATAACATTGTCTCTTTGTTGTATTTAAAGATTTTTATAACCAAAGAAACAACTTTACTCTTAAAGTTAAGAGATATTTAAACCTGAATATATTAGAAAGTTTAATTGATAAATGACATAAACACAAATTGTGTGCATAGGTATTTTCTGCTTTGTCCAGTAATTAAAAAAAAAGGAAATCTATTTTTCTACTTTCCTTGAATTTTATGAAGCCAGTTTAGATGTAGGTTGGAATCCATGGTCCATGTCATCCACATACATGATTTATGCTTGACATCAAGCCACCTACTAGGAAAAAAAGATGTGCTGTGGGAAAAGGCAAGGATTTCACTTTATTAATACAGACATGTAAGATCACACAAGTGGATAGAGTTAAAAACACTTCACTCTTCTTTCTAGTTAAACATCTGGGGTCACCATAGCCCTTTGGTATATCTCAGTAGCTATCAGATTCATATATTCTGACAGCCTTGTTGCATACAAATTTGTTACTTTATGGTAGAAATTAATTTTGTCTAGTTCCAAAACGAGTTGAATTTATTACAATCACTGTTTAATAAATGTTGCCAAAATAAACTAAATATTACCTTTCAATCTCTATATTAGTTAAATTATTATTTTGGATTATGTTTTAATACAATATATCAGTCTTCTTTATCTAGCATAAATAAAGTAATATATCAGAAGAAAGAATGGCAACACCAATATTTTTAAACAGGGAAGATGAGATGATCTTCTGAATTCCCCAAAAGAGAAAAGTTATTGGTGAAACAGTAATTCTTTCACAGTGTTTTCATGAAAATATGTTATAAAGAGTAAGCCTATTCAAATTACAGTGGTATGCATTTGGAGAAACAATTGGTAGAAAGAAATATGGAACTGTTTGATCTATTGGTATTACTAGTTTCAAGGTTTCAGATGAAAAGATTTACTTGAAAAAAAAAAAAAAAGATGCCTTTAAAATGTGCCTGCTTCTAAATGGAAAGCTATTGACACAAAATAGTCACTACATTAATTCATATAACAAAGTTTGTTCCTGTTACATGTCATCTTCTGAGTAAACAGAAGTGAACAAAATAAACATAGCTTCTACCGTTTGATTAGAACATCTTTCATTTTTTTTCAAATTTTTTGCAAAAATGACAAAAATACAATTATTTTTAGTAAAATTCATTATTTCATATATTACTAAGAAAGCTCCTAAGCTACACTTTTTGGACACAGGTATATGTGTAACAGCTTGTCTGCGTTGGTTATAAAAAGCGGAGAACTATGATATTTAGAGTTTCATGTGAGGATAAGATAATAATGACTAGCAAGAACCCTATACATGATAACATTCTGGCCTCTCATATTATATGTTTAATTGCCTTAGCTGTATTTTTTGATATTTTAAAGTACTGGGAAATCTTTGAAAAAAATATTTCTCTTTGATCCGTAGCATTTCCTGCAATATTTGGTAGTTGCATTTAGGATTCATCTTTCTGAAATTCAGTGTATTTATTCAATCCAAAGAACACATTTTTAAACTAATGTGCTACATAAAATAGATGTTTGAAAACATCATTTTATTAATTTCAATTCATATTACCTATTTCTTTCAAATGAATATCTTAAATTCTAAAGCCATAGGAGCCATGAAACCTCTTTGATGTAAATAAGATTAAGCTAATAATCAACCTCAGAATTTTCAGCACTAAACATGAAAGCAAAATGAATCAGTGTTAATGATGGAGATTCTAGACCTAATGGCCCTAAGGAATCAAGACTCTTTTCTTTTAGTCAAGAAATGTATCAATTATATGTATTTTTTCCTGTGTGTGTGTGTGTGTGTGTGTGTGTGTCTGTGTGTATTTTTAAGGAAACCACTGGAAGTAGCTTTTCATGAGTGATGATCATGGTAGTGTTTTTCTCAAAGCTCATGCTGAGAAACAATTTCTTGTAACTTTTTTTCTGTCCAATTGACATTACACATTTATTTATGTGAAGTAGATGACTAGCCTCTAACCCCCACTGTCAGTTTCTGGTTTCAGAGAGCATTGCTCACCATGGAGTAGTTACTAAACACTTTTATTGATGCAGCTACCAGTTCTAATTGCTGAACCAGTTCATTATCCTCCTGTTGCTAACAGAGTGTGCTACAAAATAAGAATGTGAGAAACTTGTTGACTCATCTATCTCACTCCCTATGCTTAGGGTGGGGTATCTCAGGATATCACCACCATTCGGTAATTTGATTTCATTAAAAGTAGCATTGATTTCAATTTTACCATTGTTCAAATGTACAATTCAAGAAAAGAATAACATTTGTCTGTTTTATGAGATAACATAGATGTGTCAGTCAGTACTTTAAAAACAAATACATTTGTCTACCATGATCATGAAATTAACGCATTGCCTAGGAGAAAATGTATTTCATATAATAACCCAAGTGATTTGTTAGCAAACATGTTATATAATGTGTGTAAAACTTACTTATTTGAAATGAGAAGCCTAAAATATATTTCCTTACCGTTTGGGGAACAGGAGGTAACACAGTGAGTCTAGAAGAAACCAAGTGTTCAGCTAAAATGTCAATTACAGCAGAAAAAATGAAAACTGTCAAAGATTTATGGCTTTATGTCGCATATTTTTGCTGAGTATCTGTCCACAAAGAAGATGTTGCAGGAACTATGCAAGCTGTTAAGGTAACTGTGGAGAAGATGGCAGTGACAAAAGTGAAATGAGGAAGACTTTGCTTATTTAGAAGGAGAGTTCACCTTATTTGTTTGTTTGTAGATATGGTGCCTCCCTCTGGAACAGAGCACAGTTATCTTTCCTGCACAGTATGGTGAGAATAATGCGTTCCTCTGGGGCCAGTGTTGGGAAAGTCTGTTTGATGAAAGATTTGGGTTTCCTAGTTCAGGATTCCTTAGCTGTGATATAAACCCACTGTATGTGCAATATCTATCTGTCACCCTGAAGGGGGACAAGAGGGGTCAAACATGAAGCTCATGCTGCTGCTGTGTGTTGAGTAACAACGTCCTAGTGATAGTGACAGGAGGCAGCCAAGTGCCTAGGCAGATAGGAGAGGGTGCCAGTGAAACTCTACCTCCAAGCCAAAGATAGTTTAAAGACTAAAAGCCAAGCTACGAGTTAAATCCTCAGACTGGATTGAGAACTTGTCTTCCTGTTTGACACACTTTCCTCTGATTGATCCCCACCCTTCACATATTTTACCTATACCTACCCTTTCCTAATTGGTTTTCTACACTGTCGTGCTCACCTCTGACTGGTGTCTTCGTTTTAACCTTTTTTGTACACTCACAAACCAGTCAGCACACACTCCCCATTTTGAGTCCATAAAGGGCCCCAGACCCAGCCACCTGAGAGCCTTTCCCGTCTTCAGGTGGGGGACCACCCCGTTGTGTTCCCTCTCTGCTGAGCGCTGTTCCATCGCTCGGTAAAATCTTTGCCCTCCTCACCCTTCAATGTCCAGCATATCCTCATTCTTCTTGGGCACAGTACAAGAGCTCAGGAGCCACTGAACGTGGGTACAAGCTATAACACAGGCAAGCTAGGGGATGCCAGTGTGCCTGAGTGAGGCCTAAGCCGGGGGTCGCCAGCTGGGGGTCCCTGGCTTGCAAAGTGACTGAGAAGAAAAATCCTGCCTCACTAGGATGCATAAAAGCAGCAGACTAACTGGTTAGGTGTAGCTAGGGTAAAAATCTCAGACCCTTCACTGTCTTGACACTTCATGTGGAATTTTTGGGGGCAGGGGTTGGGGTTTATGTAAGTATAACTGTCCATTATCCAAACTGAAACAGTTTACTTATATTTTCATAGTATTATGTATTTGTCTCCTCACCCCACCTTTTCATTCTCTTTCTCTTGTGTACTTTACTGTTTTCACATCTGATGGATAGCACGTTCTGTCCCATCACTCTCTAAACTCATTGAGGTCTTTGCTGAGAGCTCTTACTTGATGCATCTATGTTCCCACCATGTGTTTTCTGCCTGTGCTCTCATGACACCAGTTGTAAAGAACTCTATTGGGTTACCATAGTTTCCCCTCATGAATCAGCAGAGAATGGCTCCATGCTCTCTAAACAGGCTCTGCTGGGCTTCCATCAAGGGCCCAAGTGGTCCAGACAGGAGGAAGAACTATCTTTGGATTGGATTTCAAGTGTTCAAATAGGGCATATAAGCAGGGCCATTTGCCTTTCACAGTGTTAGAGCTATTTTGTTTTCTTTATATGCAATGACTAAAAAGAACTAAATGTTGCATAGAATATGAATATGTAGAACCAAATATTTGAAAGACAGGTACTCATGATAAAAAATACCTGCATCAGTTGCACAGCAGACTGTAGAAGCCACACTTTAGGACTTTCTCTAAAGGACATCAAAATGTCACCCAAAGGTGATTCACATAAAGTGAGTCATATAAAAATGTAATTATGTGATGTCCTAAAACTGACTATAAAAGCACAAATCCTAAACTAAGTTTCAGCTCAGAAAAAAATACTGGCCTCTTGTTCTTTAGTACTCTACAGAAATCATGGAGGAGTTTCAAACATCATGCATTTCAGTGTGGCATGATATTAAATTTAGTCAATGTGTGAAATCTCTGCAGAAAATAGGTGGAAGGAAGGATAAAATTTCATTCTGCCAAGTAATTCCTCTGAGCCATGAAAATAAGCACTAGCCATGAGTCTGAATAAAACCAAGATGGTACTAATCAGAACATTCCATAAGTATTTTTTTTTTAAATGAAGTCTCACTCTGTTGCCCAGACTGGAGTGCAGTGGTGTGATCATGGCTCACTGCAACCTCTGCCTCCTGTGTTCAAGCGATTCTCTTGCCTCAGTCTCCCCAGTAGCCAGGACTAAAGGCACCTGTATTTGTATTTTTAGTAGAAACGGGGTTTCACCATGTTGGTCAGGCTGGTCTCAAACTCCTGACCTCAAATGGATCCACTCACCTCAGCCTCCCAGAATACTGGGATTACAGGCATGAACCACTGTGCCCAACCCCATAGGTAATTTTATATGCTTAGGTAATCCTTTTAGTTTTTTTCTGGCTTTATTTTCCAGAGGCTGTGCTAGATTTCCCACAGGCGGGCATTGTACATCAGAGCCTTATGGAGTTTATTTTCTCAGGAAGACAAAAAAGAAGGTGGAGAACATAGAAGCTCATAATGTTGCCCTTGAAATCTAAGCTCTGAGACTAAAGAGGCCTTAATATGAAGTTATTTGGGTAGCTTCTAAATTGACATCCTATGGGTGAGTGTTTGTTTGTCGTTGTTGCATTCCATGCTGAAGCAAAACATCATCACATTGGTAACTTCTAAGATGTTTACAAATGGGAGCAGAGTTAGTTAAAAAAAAAATCGGAACAAATAAAACCTTTACAAATCCATTACTTTCCTTAACTTTTCTTCAAAGTCAGATTAATCTAGGTCCTTTTATGAATACATCTTCCCTTCATTCAATACAAGGAACCCCCAGGATTCTCCTAGCATAGGTACAAAGAGACCACAGTACAGAGAATGACTGAAGGGTTCCTTTTTGGTTGAGCCTTGAAGACTTTGAGAACTTACCCACAGAAGAGAACGCCCTTTTGAATTAGATGTACTATGTGTTGGATTTGATCTTGACAAATTTCACATCTATAATTTCTCCTTCAAAAGCAACGGTTATAATCAGGGTCATGACATTTCCTCCCAACAACACACAATTGATTCCTCACTTCTGCATTGTTTTGAAAATGCAGAACAGGCATTCAGGGGCTAAATATCAATACCGTGAAAATGGAAAGATGTCAAGAAGAACCATTTGCAGCCAACTATGTGCCTGCTCTGAGAGCCAGTTACACAGCTCAGCAAATACATGGCATGCACTTTTCTAGAGGAAGATGAACTGCAAATAAATTATTAAGCTTTTCCTACTGGCAGATAGGACATTTTCACATAGACTGCAATGCGTGTCATCACATACAGCAAAAGGATAAACAGGCATGGACCAGCTTGAGAAAAATTGATAGTGACTGGTACATCCTTATTCATAGCCACTTCTTTCCAGATTAAGAAAGCTTCAAACAGCAATTTCTATAATAATCCAATAGAACTCTTTACAGATCCCCAAAATCACCAAAAAAAAAAATAAAAATAAAAAACCAAACCACATAAGCTCCACCACTGATTAGAAACTAAGAATTTTAATTTGCTGGTTCAAATAGTTGCTGAATAGCCAAACCAGATTGTATATTAAGGGAAGTGAATGTGTTGAAGCATACAGTTGGCAAGAAGGTAAAAGATGAAAACTTATTTTCTTGTTATTCTATGCTAAGAATATCTGCTCTTTTCAATCTTATGAACAATTCTGTTTCTCCTCAGTCACAGATGTCTATCTGTCTCTGCCTATGTTAATAAAAAGAGACAATTTGAGGCAATAGGTGTGGTAACTTTGATTTAGGAAGAGAAAAAAAGGAGAGGCTAGTGTAGAAATGAGACCTAAATGAACATTTTATTGTTCTATTAAAAAAACAGTGTAATAACTATTAACTAATAACAAAGTGGTGAAGAAAACAGCCAAAAAAATAAGAAAGAAAAAAAAGACATTCACTGTATTTGTGTGAAAAAGGTGTCAAGGATTGGAAATGCTTGAGTAAAAAGAAAGTATTGAGAGTCTATCCTTTTGATCAATAGCAGGGAAAGCAATTAAGAGCAATTTTGTGGGCAACCCAAGCTTCAACTCAGATCAAGACCACTAAGTCGAATTCGTGCTCCATCCTCTGCATTCCCTTTTCTGTAAGGGAGCATGTGGTGAGAAAATACTTTTGCAGAGTATCTAGCTCACAACAAATCTTACCAAGCAAATCTTTCATGAATCTATATATGCACAGGACATTCAGACGGGTTAATTTTATTTTATTTTTTAAATGCTTGCCTGTGGATGGAGACTTGCTTCTGATTTAACAGTGTAACTATAAAAAGTGTCAGCTTCTGTTGAATTTAACATCACAAAGGATGAGAAGAGTTGTGCAGGTATCTCTAGAAAAATCAAGATGAAATCTAAACTCTAGCTAAATATCTCAATGTGACTTCATTATGGCCACTCACCAAATGGACAAATGTATTAAAGTAAGTGACAGGAGATTGTACATAGAGAACTTTCCACCCTCACTAGAATCTGATTCTGTACTTCCTTTCCAGCGGATGCAAAAGGGATCTGAAATTGTAACACAATATCACAGACAGACAAATCTTGATGGCCTGAGAGGCCTATTTACATCCTGCTCAGTAACTCAGCCAAAAGATGGCTCAGTGGATGTGACTTAGCTCAGTGGGAGAATTGCTGATACTAAAGGCTGAGTCACAGAAGCTCTGTGGACCAGGACTTTCACTCTGTGTATTCTGCTGCTCTGAAAGCTGAGTCTCTCTCCCAGAACCCTGTTTGTGGTACAGTCTGCCCAGCATACCTGGCTTGAGCACGCTGTGACCATCAGAGCTAGGTGACCTTGGATGTTTTTCTGCTTCTCAGTTAATACAGTTTTCTCCCTAAATCCTAAGTATTTCTGCACCTTGTGGTGTTGATGTTATGTGTGCATGTTCGGCCTCCTTTGGAGCAGCAACTATATGACAAAATTAGCAAAAACTAAGCTGACAACTAACTTTGTTCCTTCAGAAGTTCTCTGGCTGCTGTCCTAGACACTCAATCCTGGCCTTAGATTCCACTTGACTTCTCTTTTGTTCTAAACAACTCTCCTAGGACTCTAAATCCAGTCGACCTTGCTTTATTGCAGACACAGGCTGTGCCTGTGTCTGTGTGTGTGTTTTTACTCTATTATTTTAATAAATAATAATAATAAAACACTTTTCTATGTCAGGCACTCTTCTAGGTGACTTTTGAGTGTTAATTACTTTTGTTTTCATAACAGCTTTATGGGGTAGACAGTATTATTATTCCCATTTTAAAAATAAGGAAAATAGGCCACAGAGTCAAGTACTTTGCCCAAGCTCACCTGGTCAGGAACTGGCAGAGTCCAGCTTGGATCCAGGTTTTCTGGCTCCTAGCTTCCTGTCTGTGTTGTCGCCCACTGCTCTCTACACAACCCTTTTCTTTTTAAAATAAATAAATAAAACTCAAAATGCACAAAATATTCTGTGAAAGAAAGTCCTTTCATCCCCCAGTTCCCCAGCATTCAGGTTCCTCTCTCTGGAAGTCACCATTACTGCTGCATCCTTGAGTAGGCTTCCAGACTTATTCTATGTAAACAAGAGTAAATAACAATATCTATACTTCTTTTTCCTTTTGTTCACGGAAGTTTCAGCTTACTAAATGGATTATTTGACATCTTGTTTTGTTTTTTCTTCACTTCATTTTGTACCTCTTTTACATCAGTTTATAAAACATGGTTTCATTCTTTTTAAATGGCTGATAGCTTTTCCCATGTATGAGTGTAACAAATTTGTCTGACCATTCTTCAATTCAATTATATAATTAAGTTGTTGCAAGTCATTTGCCATGCATAATATCTTACCTGTCATGTTACATATCAGTGAATATTTCAGTTACATGAATTTCTGAAAATGGAATCCTGAGTTTTAAAAATATCTTGATTTTTAATTTTTACTGCCAAATTGTCCTTTACAGGGGGCTGTGTTAATTTGTGTCCCCACCAAGAATGTGTGAGTGTTTCCCCCACCCTTGTCCACAAAGAACATGTTTGGACTCTGCCAATGCACATTTGGGTCTTTGCCAATCTGAGTTGAAGATAATATCTCATTGTACTTTTAATATCAATTTTTATATAATTAAGCTAAGAAATATTCCTTTTCCCTGAATGCTTGTTAGTGTATTTTCTACCTTTTTCCATTGTTTCATCAGACTTCTTATAGATTTGTGGGAGCATTTTCCATGTTAAGGGGCTAGCCCTTTGGTATTATGTAAATTGTAATTATTCTTTCTCTGATTGGCATGTGTCTTTTGACTTTATTTTGAGTCATAAAGGAATTATTTGTATATAGTCAATTTAATCAATCATTTGTTTCATTGATTTCAGAGATTTATTTCTTACTTAGAAAAGCCTTTGCTTTCCTGGAGTTAAAACATTTTTCCAATTTTTTTCTTGTAATTTATGGTTGCATTTTTGTTTTTACATTTATATGTTTTATATATCTTATGAATAAAAAGTGGAGCTAAAATCCAGTTTCTTTTTTGTTTATTTTCCCAAACAGCTATTCTCTCCTATTGCTTTTCTATTATTTTAAAAATACTATTGGTTTCCTGTTTTGAAATATTAATTGTATCATAAATTGTTTTACGTATGAGTCCATTGATACATTTTCTCTTCTGGTCCTTTGATTTGTATATTCACGTGCCAGTGCAAAACTCTTTTAATTGTTACCGTTTTAAACTACATTTTGATATCTAGTAGGGCAAACCATGTCTCACGGCTCTTCAGAGTGTTTTGGTTGTTATTACTTGTTCAAGGTTTCTATATGAATTTAAGAATCATCTTGTCTAATTAAAAAAAATTCCAGGTTTTTTTAGTGGTCATATTAACTTTATATATTAACTTAGGCAGGACCCACGTCTGTATGTCAATATGAATACAATGTATGATAGGGAATACTCCAAGAAAAAAAAAATACTTTCCATTGGCTTAAGTTTCCTTCTGGATCCTGTAGTAAAATTTTACAGATTTTTAAAGAATATCATAAATATTTCTTTTTACAATCTGTCCTATTTCATACACATTGCCACCACTGGTATTGTAGACTTTTCATCCACCATATCTCCAAAGTGGCTGTTGTTTTTGTGTATGAAGACTATTGGTGTCTGTATTAATTTATTTTTCTTTTACTTATTTCTTGTCCTCTACTGATATCCTCTAATTTATATTCTGCTGATTGCCATTTCTTCCCTGAGAATTTATACCTCTCGTTTGTGCTTTTCGGTTATAAACTATTTATTTTATTAGGTTTTTAAACTTCTGGGAAAATGTTTGATCACAACTTTCGTGTGTACTGTGGCAAGACTTTTTTTAAAATGTTCTTTTTTCTGTAATCCCAGCACTTTGGGAGGCTGAGGCCGGCGGATCACAAGGTCAGGAGATCAAGACCATCCTGGCTAACACGGTGAAATCCTGTCTCTACTAAAAATACAAAAAATTAGCCAGGCATGGTGGTGGGCGCTTGTAGTCCCAGCTACTCGGGAGGCTGAGGCAGGAGAATGGTGTGAACCTGGGGGGCGGAGCTTGCAGTGAGCCGAGATGGTGCCATTGCACTGCAGCCTGGGCCACAGAGAAAGACTCAGTCTCAAAAAAAAAAAAAAAAAGTGTTTTTTTTTTGTCACTTATTTTTCTTTCTTTGTTTCTGGTTGCATGTGTGTGTGTGATCTTTCCGTAAATTCTATACTTTCCATAATTTTTTTAATACTGCTAATTATTGAGGGACATAATTTTTTCCTTGCCAGCTGTTTTTAAGACATTTGTTTTAAAGAAGATCAGTGCCATATTGCAGACAATGGTGGTATAATTTCTATTTTAGCCTTAATTTTATCCCAGGCCAAAATTTGGCATTATTAGCCTGCTCACAGTGTAGAGATTCCTCTGCCTGGCCTCACTGACAGACAGTTTCCTGCAAATATGGCTTACCTGTGTGATTCTTAATTTCTCCTCAGGACCAAGTCAAGTCTAGATATGCTTCCAGCTTGTATAGGTCATGTTTCTTGCCACAGTGATACTTTTGGTTTTGACATCCTTCTGAATAAGTATAATGTGATAGCTTTTTCTGTGATCTGCTGCAATGGTTATCTACTCTGTTTATGCTCTCAAACCACTATTTAATCTTCACTGTTTTTGGAGTCTTTTCTCTGATACTATGTTTCAAATTTTAGCAGTCTCCTAATTTGTTTAAAGATCAAAAATGCATTTCTGTTTTACATTTTTTGTCACTTTTAAGTATTTTCCATGAGAAGAGAGTAATGTTAAATTTACTCCACCCTATCTAACACCTTCTAATGAACTGGACATTTAGGGGATTTCTTGAAGTAACACAAACCCTGAAACAATACCACATTGATGTTATTGTTTTGATGACTAAATCGATAAATAAATAATTATACTTTCTGATGAATAAAAAGTAATACATTATATAATGGGCAATATTGATGAATAGTCATACTTTATATGAGGCAATGTTACTTTTGTTATTAAATACACTATTCAACTTAAATATGTATCACTATTTGTGTAGTACAGTGATTTCTTTTTTAAACACAACTTTTTCAGTTCATTCAATAAATAGCAATAGAGTGTCTACTATAGTCTAAGAACTAGGAGACACACAGAAGAAGCAAAAATTATTAGTACATCACTGATTTTCTTAAAGCACTTACAAGTTATTGGGAAGACAGACAAAAACTAATACAGGAGTAGAGAAGAGGGTCGCTTGAGCCAACTTGAAGAAAAAGGTAAGACTTCCTAAAATAGATGAAAGCAGAACTGAGTCTTGAAGAATGAATAACAGTTAACGAGGCAAAGAATTGATAGAATCAGTTTCCCATCAAAAGAAGTCTGTGATCAAAGACACAAATGCAAGAAACAGCATGGTGTGGCAAATAGGTAGTTTCCATAACCATTTAAAAATCCTGGATGTTTGCCTTAGAATTAATATATCATGTGAACATTTCTCAAACATTTTTCTCCTGTTTTTCGTTGAAGAAATTCTTATTATGAAAATTTGTCTCCTTCCCTACAGACCAAAATAATAACAACAACAATAATAAAAGTTATTATGTGATTCGAATCTGAATTTAGCTTATTTCCAGAAGTGTTTACCGAGAAGCCATTATTTGCCTGATAATGTGCATGATTTGGGGAAGATATAAAAATAAAAAGACTTTGTTTCTACCCTCAAGAGGTTAAAATTTCCATACTTTAAGTAAGAAAAACAAAAATGAATCTCTTTTGCTGTCACTGCCAAACTCTTTAATTCATCTACACCTGCTGTTTATTGTATCATTTTTATTGTTGAAGAAATAATTTGTGTAAGTACTCCTTATATATTTATATCTCTTATGGTTTCTCACCTGGAAAAGTATTTTTGATATGAATATTAATGTGCATCTCTTAGTGCTTTTTCATCCATGACCCAATTTAGCTTTGGCATTTTACTTTCCAAACTTGCAAAATTTTAAAAATACTTTATGTACATTATTTTAATGTTTATTCTGCTTATTCATATATGGAAAACTAAGCAATTCTTTAACTTCAATGTAATCAGCTAATGATCTTCCTAAATCTCCCATTTATTCTTAACTTTTTCAGTCATTATGGAAAATCAAGGTCAATTATATCAGCCTTAGAAATTTGTGTTATTTGATATAGAAAAAGAATATAAAATTATGCTTCATTTCTCTACCATTCTTTTCTTACAACCCAAATACATCTTTTAATATATACTTTTTCTACATGAAAGAATTACAATGCAAAGTGAACTAAAGAAAATATGCTAGCATTAGGTATCTGACTTCTGAATTCAATCTTACTTTAGGTGACTTTTTGGGATACTAGTGCTAAGACAACAACCCCACTACCTGACATATAGATCAGAACCAAGTTTCCTGTCTGCCTGTTTGCCAACATTTAGATATTGCAATAGTTTGGAGCAAATATCAGCATGGTAGTTGATGAATGGAGTAGTGGTTGGGTCTACATTGATTCCAGGTCTCAAATGCAGATAGTCCTCAAAAACTATTTGAATGAATTAAGCTAATGCAAAATAGGTTTGAAGGGAGGAAAGAACAGTTTGAACCAAATATGGGTGCCAGTTGTCTGTAGTTCATCCAAAAATGCCTAGTTTCCTCAAGAGGAGATGACTTAACAGTTTTTTTCAGTTAGCTATACGTTTTTGAGGATTAAAACAGTTAATTGATGCTACAGCATTCCTGAACATGCTAAGCAGAAATATGAATGTTTAGCAGATTGAATACCATGCTTTTGAGGAGTTAACTAGCTATTCCTTTAGTTTTAAAGCATTGCTGCAACAAGACTTACATTTGAATTTTTAAATAATTATGAACTGGCTAAAGGCTGAGAATAAACCTGCATTTCTCAACTACTTCCATGGGAAAAGGAAAACCTTAATTACAATGCTTGTCTTTGAATAATATTTCAGTTGTAACAGCACATATTTTCAAATTTTGCATGATAAGTGCATTAATATTTATTCATATTCTATGACCTTTATACAATTCTCCTGAGTGCTATTTTCCAAACTATGATGTTTGCTCTTTTTTAAAAGTCTTTAATACTCATCATTTATGCACTTTTAGCTACACCATATTTTATAAGAGTGTTAGGATTATTTCAGAATGAACTAGAATGAGACATTGACTCTGACTCCTTTTCGCCACTTTCAAAACTTCTGAAGAGAACTTATGCTTATTATTAATCATTTGAAAATCAAGGTGAATTCTCTTGTTACCTTTGGCAGACTTGATTTTAAAACAAATTTCTAACACAAAAGACTACATAGTCAATGATTCCATTTACATAAAATCTGTAAAAGGAAAAAAATGTAATGATAGAATTTGTTCAGTTTTCCCTGGAGTTCTGAGGGTGAAACAAGGGAAGCACTGCACAGAAGCACTAGAGATGTTTTGGAGCATATAAACATTCTATATCGTGATTATAGTGGTGAGTACACAATTTTATATACTTGCCAAATCACCAAATACAGTGACATCAGCAAAAATGGCAGAATAAGGAATAGAAAAAGTCTGTCCCCCTATAACACCAATGAATAAACTAGCAAAAATTGTCATAACTATTTTGGAGCTTTGAAAATTAGCCAAAAGCTTGCAGCAACCAGGTGAATACTTATTCAAAGAAAAGAAAAAAAGCTGAATCCTGGTAAGAGAGCTTGGTGGCATTTTTACTTGCCCTGGTTATGTTTCTCATCTCACAGTTCAGTGGGGCCCATAGCTAGTACAGAAGCCAGTACCGGAGGGGACCTTATTCCCAAAGAACTGGGGTGGTTTGTTTGAACCTGTCTGGTGGCTCTCTGGGGAACTGGCTCAAAGGGCTTGCTTTACCTTACCTATCTCTGAAGACTCCCATTGCTGAGATGGGGCATTTGTTGAAAACATTTAAATGCATTTGTTTCTGCTGCCTGAGGTAATTGATAATGGTTAGAGTGAACAACAGACTAACCAAATACCTAAGCAGAAAGACTGAAGGATGAGAAGCTTAGGAGAAAAAGGATGTGAAAAACTCTGAGGTATTCCTGGTACTCTAGATAGTTACGTATATGTCTCAGCCTAGGCACATGCTCAGGAAAGAGCAGAGAAGGCCTTAAATCTATGGATATGGAAGAATACATATTGTATACAACATTGGAGTTAAGTTGATATTAATCTTACCTAATTATTTTAAAAATAAGATATTAATTATAACCCCCAGGGGCCGGGCGCGGTGGCTCACGCTTGTAATCCCAGCACTTTGGGAGGCCGAGGTGGGCGGATCACGGGGTCAGGAGATCGAGACCACGGTGAAACCCCGTCTCTACTAAAAATACAAAAAAATTAGCCGGGCGTGGTGGCTGGCGCCTGTAGTCCCAGCTACTCGGAGAGGCTGAGGCAGGAGAATGGCGTGAACCCGGGAGGCGGAGCTTGCAGTGAGCCGAGATCGCGCCACTGCACTCCAGCCTGGGCAACAGAGCGAGACTCCGTCTCAAAAAAAAAAAAAAAAGAAAATTATAACCCCCAGGCAATCACTAATGGAATAACTCAAAAATATGTAGTAAAGAGGTCCCAAGGGAATTGACATGAAAAGCTGGCAGTAAGGGAAGACTAGAGGAACAAAAGCAATGTGAGATATAGTAAATGAGTTTTTATAAGGACGCTAATCTCATTTATGAAACTTCTCCCTTATGACTTAATCACTTCCCAACGTGCCCATCTCCAAATACTACCACCTTGGGGGACAGTATTTAAACATATTAATTTTGGGAAATATAACCATTCAAACTGTAATATGTACCTAACAATAGAGCCCCAAAATGTATGAAACAAAGCTGACAGAATTGAAGGAACTGAATCGACTGTCAACAAAAATTTTTGGAAACCTCAATATTCTACTCTCAGTAATGGATAGAAAACTTGTACAGATCAAGGAAATGTAATAATTGAAGAACACAATAAATTAACTAGACTTAGCACACATATAGAAAACCCCACCCAACAACAGGATAATATATATTCTTCTGAAAAGTACATGAAATAGTATCCAGGATCTTTTGGGACAAAAAACAAATCTCAATTTATAAAGATTGAAATCATGTATTGTAACTTTTTTGACCACATGAAATTAGAAATCAATAAGAAAAGAAAATGTAGAAAATTCACCTGTAGAAATTAAATCGTATACTCTTAAATATTCAGTGGGCCAAAGAAGAAATTGTGATGAATATTAGTAAATGCTTTGAAAGGAACAAAAAGCATAGATAACATACCAAAACCTATAGGATATAGTAAAGCAGTTCTCAGAGGAAAATCTATACCTATAAATGCCTAAATTAAAAAAAAACAAAGATTCTCAAGTTAATAACCTATGGTTCCACCTTAAGAAAATAAAAGAAAAAGAGCAAAAAACACAAAGCAAGCCGATGGAAAAAATAATAAATATTAGAGCAGAGATAAATGAAATTGAGAATAGAAAAACAATAAAGATACTCAATAAAACCAAAAGTTGTTTCTCTGAAAGGTTAAAAAATGACAAATATTTGATAAGACTTATCAAGAAAAACAGGGAAACTTGATTTACTAAAATTAGAAATAAATTGAGGATGTTACTACCAACCTTACAGAAATGAAATGATTATAAAACAATACATGAACCAGTGTATTCCGCCAAATTAGGTAAAGTAAATGAAATGAAAAAATTTCTAGAAACACACAAAATACCAACACTGACTCAAGAATAAGTAGGAAATCTGAATGGACCTATAAAAAGTAAATTTATTGAGTCAATAATCAAAAAACCACCATCAGCAACATCAAAAGCCTCAAGACTCAGTGGCTTCACTGGTGAATTATACCAAACATTTAAAGAATTCAAAGAAATACTTCTCAAGCTCTTACAAAAAATAAAGAAGAGGTAAAAATTTCTGAACTCATTCTATTAGGAGAGCATTACCCTAATGTCAAAGCTAGACAAAAAGATCACAAAAATCACTTGTAAATGTATTAAAAATTCTTCTAAAAATACTAGTAAACTGAGTCTGGCAGCATCTGACAAAAGTTATACCCCATGACCCAATGGGATTTACCCAAGGAATTTATCCTAAGTTAAACATAAGAAAACCAATCAATATAATATTCCATATTGGCAGAAAAAGGAAAAACTTAACATGATGATCTCAGTTGATAGAGAAAATGACAAGATCTAATGTCCTTTCATTACAAAAAGACTCAGAAAACTCAGAGTAGAAGGGAAATTCCTCAGGCTTGAGACAGGGCATTTGTTAAAAAATATAAAGCAGATATCCTTCTTAATTGTGAAATACTGAAAGCTATCCTCCAAGATCAAGAATAAGACAGATATCTACTCTCAACGTATGTATTCAATATTATATAGAAGTTCCAGCAAGGGCAATTAGACAAGAAAAAAAAAGTGTCAGCCAGATTGGATAGGAAGAAATAGAACTATCTTTATTCACAGGTGCCATGACAGTATGTATAAAACTAAAAAAAAAAAAAACCTGCAAAAAAACTATTAGACTGATAAATACGTTCAGCAAAGTTGCCTGATACAACATCCACACACAAAAGTAAGTTCTATTTCTATGTAGTGTCAATGATTTATTTGAAAACAAATTTAAGAAACAGTTCTCTTTATAACAGCATAAAAATCACTTACAAATGAATTAAAACAAGGAAATGCAAGACACATAAACTGAAAACTAAAAAATATTTTTGAAAGATATTAAGGAAACCTAAATAAATGGAAAGACATCCTGTGTTCATCATTGATATACTTAGTATTATTTAGATAGCAATACACTGCAAATTGATCTACGAATTCAGTCCAATCCCTATCAAAATTCCAAATGTCATTTTGCAAAAATGGACAAGCTAATTCTGTAATTTATACTGAATTGCAAGGTTTCCCAAATAGTCAAAATTTTTGAAAAAGAAAAACAATGTGGAAGGACTCACGGTGCCTGATTTCAAAACTTAAAATAAAGCTACAATAATTAAAACAGTGTGGTACTGGTCTGAGGATAAAGAGATCAGTGGAATGGAATTGACAATCCATGAATAAATCCATGTATCTATGGTCAATTGATTTTGACAAGGGTGCCAAGATTATTAAATGAAAATGTTGAAAAGAATAGTCTTTCCAACAAATAGTACTAGGACAACTATATGTCCATATTTAAAACAATGAATTTGGACACTTACCTTACACTATATACCAAAGTTAACTCAAAATGTATCAAAGATTTTGAATGAAAAGCTAAAAATGTAAAACTCTCAGAAGAAAGTATAAATGAAAATTCTCATGACCCTAGATTAGGAAACAGTGTTTTAGGTATGACGCTAAAAGCAGCCAAAAAAAGAGAGATAAATTGGACTTCATTAAAATTAAGAAGTTTGTGCATCAAAGAATACTATGAAGAAAGTGAAATGGGAGAAAATATTTGCTTGTCATATATCTGATAAAGGTCTAGTGTACAGAATACATAAAGAATCCTTAATTACAAAAATACAAACAACGCTATTTTAAAATGGGAAAAGAATTTGAATAAATAATTTCAAAAAATATAAAAATGGTTAATTATATACATGGTAAGATGTTTAAAACCATTTGTTATTAGGGAAACAAACCACAATGAGATAGAACTTCAGATCCACTAATATGGCTATATTTCTCAAAAATCTGAGAGATAACAAGTGTTGATGAGGATGTAAAGAAATTGGAAACCTCATACATTGCTGGTGGCAATATAAAATGGTACAGCCACTATGAAAAACAGGTTAGTGGTTCCTCATAATGTTGAGACACAGAATTACCTTATGACCCAGCAATTCTATTTCTACATATATACCCAAGAGAAATGAAAGCAGTTGTCCAAACAAAAACTTGTACTTGAATGTTCATGCAGCACTATTTATAATAGCCAAACAGTGGAAACAGCCCAAATGTCCTTTAACTGAGGAATGAATAAACAAAATGATCTATCCATACAGTAGTCTATTATTCAGCTATAAAAAGCAATGAAGTACTGATGTATGCTACAATATAACTGAGGCTCAAAGACGCCAGCACAGAGGATTACATATTGTATGGTTCAATTTATATAAAATGTCCAGAATAGGCAAATCAACAGAAACAAAAAAATTGATTAGTAGTTGCCAAAGAATATAAGGAAGGATATCTTAGGGTTTCTCAGAGAAATAGGACCAATAGGAGATATATACTTACATAAGTATATATTTTATATATTTATACATATGTATATATTCTGTAGTATATTAGATAGATAGATGATAGATAGATAGATAGACATATGATAGATAGATATCTTGTAAAATATATAGCATACATACAGCTCAAGCATGCCAAATCTGAAAATGTAAAATATGCTCTGAAATAGAAAAATTCTTCGGTGCCACCAAGATGCTCAAAGGAAATGTTCATCAGAGCATTTTGGATTTCAGATTTTTAGATTTGAGACGCTCTGATTCCAAGCATTTTGAGGGATACTCAACCTGTATTGTGTGTGTACACATACATATATGTCTAACAGTATCTTATATAATGTATATATAGGATCTATACATGTTTTTCTCCCTCTGTCTCTCTACATATATACATGGAGAGAGATTATGAGGAATTGGCCATGCAATTATGGAGGCTGAGAACTCCCACGATCTGCCATCTGCGAGCTGAGGACCCAGAAAAGTTGGTGGGGTAGTTCAATTCAAATATGAAGACCTCAGAATTAGAAGAGACAATGGTGTGAATTTTAGACTGAGGCCTGGAGAAGGCCAATGTTCCAGCTCAAGCAGTCAAGCAGAAGGGTAAGAATTATTTCTTCCTCAGTGTTTTGTTCCATTAAGACCCTCAACAGATCAGCAGATACCTCCTCACATTAGGGAAGTTAATCTGATTTAGTGAGTGCCCTGATTCAAATGCTCATCTCATCCAGAAACACCTTAACAGACACAATCAAAAATAATGGTTAGCCAAATACGTGGATGTCCATGGCCCAGTTAAGTTGACACATACAATTAACTATCACAAAGGTAGAATGGAGGACAAACTGTTTAATCAATACAGTTTCTGTGGGGTAAAAGTGTTATGAAATTACGGTGATGGTTGCATTCTGAGTACAATTGAAACTATCAGTATGTACACTTGAAAATGGTTAAACTGATAAATCTTATGTTAATTTTATCTCAAATTGAAATACTATCAGCCTGTTGCAGTGGCTCACACCTGTAATTCCAGCACTTTGGGAAGCCGAGGTGGGCGGATCACCTGAGGTCAGGAGTTTGAGACCAGCCTGGCGAAAGTGGCAAAACCCTGCCTCTACTAAAAATATAAAGATTGGGCTGGACACGGTGGTGCATGCCTGTAATCCCAGCTCCTTGGGAGGCTGAGAGAGGAGAATTGCTTGAACCCGGGGGGTGGAGGCTGCAGTGAGCCAAGATTGCGCCACTGCACTCCACCCTGAGCAACAGATCGAGACTCCGTCTCAAAAAAAAAAAAAAAAAAATTATCTGGGCATGGTGGCACACACCGGTAATCCCAGCTACTCAGGAGGCTTGAGGCAGGAGAATTCCTTGAACCCGAGAGATGGAGGTTGCAGTGAGCCGAGATCGTGCCACTGCACTCCAGGAAGAAATACATTTTGAAGTGTATTCATCGGTATCACCTTGGTGCTAAAGGATTTACAGTTAGCTCCCCTAGTGAAATTCATGTTACTCTACATAATCAGCAACATAGCGAGTTCTGAGAAATAATTAAGCAGTGTTGAAGAAATTATGTAGAGTAATATAATTATAATAGTGGAAATGATGTTTTTCTATATAGAGGTAAAACTTACTGTCTATGGTAGGATTTGTGGAGCGGGGGGGGCGGTATCAGATTTAGAAAAATTTAGAATCCCATGGAAATAGAGAAAAGTCAAATATCCTGGCAATGTTTGTTCTTAATGCAACTTGAGTAGAATAAGAACAGGACCAAGACACCGGAACTTGGAGAATGCACTGCCAATTGCGTTGTTTTTTACACCGAAAAGCACTGGTACCAGATTGTCTGCCTGGCAAAGTTTTTTTGTGTCCTTGCCCTTCCTTTCTACCTTTCCCTGTCATCTTTCCTCATTGATCATGTGAAAAATTCTTTTTCAACTTACCAACAATAAAAACATCCTGAATTTCACTAGGGGAGCTAACTGTAAATTCTTTAGCACCAAGGTGATACCGATGAATACACTTCAAATATATTTCTACATGGAGGAATTTGCATTTTATCAGGTAGCAGAAGACCTGCAAAGGGTTGGATCTCTGTCAGGGGTATTTTAAACATTTTCTATATATTTCTTTTAGACTTAGGAATATTTATAGGACCTCTAAGATTTTACCATGTGGGTGTACACCTGCTCTGACCACCTGCAAGGTTAACCCTGTGTCTATTTGATGCTCAAATCTCCCCTTACCACCTGGAATCTTCCTTCCAACAAAGCTCTGTGATTGAAAATATTCCATCCTGTGCTGCTGTTCTGTTTCTCGATGTAATAGGAGGTTGAGAAGGGCACTGGTGATGGTTGGGGTTGGTATGGAATCTATCCTGCTCTCCTGGATTTGTCTTTCCACTCCACAAGGACATATTGCTGCCTGGGTTCTTATAGCTCTGTGGCAGATGCCGCGGGCTCCGTCCACTTAGTGCCCAGAACTTGGCAGTGCCGACAGAAACACACAGCAGGGATAAGCTGATGGACAAAAGTAGCATCTGCCCTTGTCACAGGTAGGAAGGGCTTGCTCTTCATATAGAGGAAAACAGGGCAAACAGGGTGGTGAGGCTATGTGTGAAAGCTAAAATCTGCTCTTTGAGCAACGACCTCCAAAGATAGTTTGTCCTTCCTATAGGGGTTAACATGGACACGTTTCTATGATCTCTAGCATAACATTCAAAAGAGAACGTTTTCTTAGCCAGCATTAGCTAGGGTTGCTCTAGGTGGATCACCATAAAGGAAAGACAGAAATAATTATGTACTTGAGAACAGAATTATTAAGTGAGGGGGAGGCATGTCTCATTTTTACATTGGCAGTAATAGGAACAAAGTAGATAAAAGTGTAGAAAGAATGAAAGGCAACAGCAGTGGTTCAGTGGAGGGCAGTAGAGAAACTGGTAGCATTAGCATCAAAGGAGAAAACAGTTCAACTATTGGGAAGCTGAAGACAGGGAGGACACTTGCCTTAAAATTAGAAAACCAAAAGGAGCTCAGAGGAAAGGATATTCCAAAACCAAACCAAATATAGCTGCTTGGAATTTTTATTTAAATTTAAATAGTGAATTCAGTGAAAAGGTTTTCAAAGTACAAATGAAAAGCCAGAGAATTTAGAAGGCCAGGTGGAGATAAAAGCAGAGAGGCAGCAGGACTTGAAAGGAAAGTTGAATTTTGCATCTTCTCCTAAGTTATTTGTGATTTCATTATTTCTAGCTGGGAAATGACTAGAGAATTGTCCTTGCTTATAGTTGTAACCAAGTAGTAATTTATTTCGTTTTTAGTATCTCCACTTTAAAACTGATAGGTCCACCCAGAGAGGACTTTCCATCAGTATTTGAAGAGGGTGAATTTCTTCTTGTGCAAGAAAATAGAGCTTATCTAATTTTCTTCTGTCCTAGGGGTACGATCTAACATCTAATATTTACTCTGTAGGAAACAAAGTTTCTTTTTTTTTTTTTTTAGGTTCACTACTCCCAGGGTAGTGGAAAGATAGTCATTCAGGCAAGTTGGTGCTGGCTAAATAATACCTGATATTTGTCTGCATATCAGCAAATCAGCCAGTTATTTCTGTTCTGAATAATCTAGAAAAACAAAGCTGGCCTATCGCTTTGAACAGCAGCATTTCCTTCAAAAACAGTCTCTCTAGATAAGCCCATATCTCAATGCTGTGTTAAAGACTGTCTATACTATAAAGAATCAAATTAGTATCTAATCTTGCACTTGAACCTGCACAAAAAGGTTTTTGTAGAAAAGAGGAAAAACAATGCTGGAGAAAACTATACTTCCTGAGCTTTTCAAAGTCTTTTAATCATAACACAGCTGAGATGCTGCTTTCTGAGTAATGATCCTTTGTTTCAAACAATTACTAAAGTTGTTTTAGTGTAAGTTTGATAATAAAATAAATAGGAACCAAAACCAGTGTCGAAGCAGATTGCTTGCTAATTCTTCTCTTGGCTGCTCCAATTCTTTAAACCTTGCCTTTGCAAACATACAGAACAGCAAAATAGATTAGACACTGAGAATTGCTAAAGAGCCTTGAGGTCACAGACTCCCACCCTCTCTTTTTACCTATGAGTAAATTGAAGCTTAAAGTGTTAGGTGAATAGCTGTGGGTGGAGAGCTGCTGTGACTAGGTCTCAAGATTATTTTTCTCTGGCTCTCATGTCCTTTTACTCCTGTCTTTGATATCCTTTCAGTGTACATTTCCCCAATCAAAGCACTTGGTACGTGGTTTTATGAGTTCATGTTTAATTGTCATTCACTCTTACTAGGCTAAAATCTCCATGAAGGTAGGAAATAAGATTGCAGGTTCTGAAATACACTCTATAGTTAATTTTATAAAGGTTTTCTCTCTCCTCCTTAACTGCAAGCTCTCTGGAGGGAGTCTATCACTTTCATTCCTCTTATATATCCATGCTTACATCCCCCAGCTCCTTGTATAACATCTTTTACGTGACAGACATGAAGATTTGTAAATGAAGAAAAATCATGCTCTACAGCTCTTAGGGAATGCATATTTGTGTCCACCTAAAATTCATACATTGCAACCCTCATCCCCAGTGAGATGATATTTAGAAATAGGGCTTTTGGAAGGTAAGGGTGGAGGCCTTGAGGGTAGAGGCCTCATGACGGGATTAGTGCCCTTATTGAGTGGCCTCTGGGCTGCCTCATGCTTATGGAATTTTGGGGGAGCGGTTTCTCAAGAAGTGTTTGGTTAAATACTAGTTTCTTGAGATGTTCCCACAAATAAAAGGATTCTGAGATCAAACCATTATGAATATCCTGCTTTTTTAACTTCATTTGGAGATCCCCAAATGTACAATAGCATTTATTAAAGTCTCCAAATTCACAAGAAACCTATTTATAACAATTCAGTATTTCAAGACCTTCTTAAACAAGAAGACTTTTAAAAACATAATACTTCTTAACATCCTGCAATGCCACTTTTGGATAGGCAATACAGAAACACAAACATGAGCCATGAACTGTTCCTAGTCAAATTTCCAAAAAAGAAAGATAGAACATTAGAGAGTAGTACTTAAGGATCCCGTTACAATGAACAAATGCATATTTTTAAATAATAATTTTGAAAACTCTCATCTCAAAAATTCAAGACTGTTGCCCTCAGACTTGAGTTTAATAAATACATCTACAAAACAATGCTGTCATATACCTCCATTTAAAAAGAAGGTCTCATAATTCTTTTAATTTATCTGGATTTTGAAAGCATTTGCTTGACAGATTTTAGATGAGCAGCTAATCTGTCATTTACAGAAGGGATAGTGATGAGTGGGGGCACTGCTTAATTCATTCATATGCTCTTTTATCTGTTGATTTAATTTATTTAGCTCATTCTTTACTAAAAGTATTGACAGATGGGTAAAATATTCAATCACAATCTTGCAGGTTAAAAAAAGAGATGTTGATATCAGGCTCAGGACAGCGGGAGAAAGCTGGGATGTTTCTGATCCCAGGAGGAAAGCAAAATGTGATTGACTGATGGTTATCTGACCTATTTTATTCTGAATTGTCATGGATGCCACAATAGTGGTGAAGAGCTTCATGCATGTGACAGGTATTCACCAAAGGCTTTTTCTGCATTGTGTGTAATCATGAACACAATTTCTCATCCACATTGTTTCTGGGTTGAATTTTTGTGAAGGTTGAGATTATTTTAGAATCCTTTGTTAGGGTTGTGATTAAAGCGAATCAGAAGCGAGAACTGTGATGATATTTTGTATGTGGAGAGAAGGTCATTTCATGTTCTCTGGCCTTTAAAGGTTTTTTTTTAATGTGTTTATTCAATTTTCAATTTTAATTTTAATTTTTTTAAATTTAGTTCTGAGAATTCTTGCTCATTGGCCATGAAGCTATCCAGAGAGTTAACAATACACTATTTAAACTATAAAAACTGCTTTTGTTTTTTATTTCGTTGCTTTTGATGGTTATAAAGCTAGGGGGAAAAATATTTGGAATAGTAGTAAGAGGATTCAATTTCTATTCTTATAAAACAGTAGTTTGCTTTTTAGTAAAATTGAGAAAAATCACCCATACTAATAATTTTTTTTGGTGTGTGGTCTGATTAATCTTTGCTCTAATGGACACTGTAGAAGGAGAAATGTAGGCTTGCATGGAAATAATATAAAAATGGAGAGATCAACTTGGAGATTTCATAAGTTGAGGTAATCCAAGGTCTTACAGCTTTTGTGAAGACTGGTCTTGGATTTTGACTTGTTTCTGAATGAAATTCTTGAAATGTTATCCTCCAGTGGGGATTCTTCCCTCTGAGATATCTGTTTACATGATCTCATGGTCACAAGGTCCCAGGTTAGAACGGCTTTTGCACAAGTGCCAAGTGTCTCAGAGAAGTTGATCCAAAGATCAAATTTAACAGGTGTATATTCATTTAATAAATACATAATGAGCAACCACTATTAAATTCTGGGTGTTGAGCAGTGAACAAATGAGACTTGATTTCTGCTCTCATGGAGCTTGCAGAGTAGGGATAGAGATAAGATATAAGCCAATTCAACAAAAAGTACATATGTAATGTCTAATTGTGATAATACCAATAAGTGAAAAGGGCAGTATGTTTTGAAGACTAACATAAGAAATCCAAATCAGATGGAGATGAAGTCAGAGATATTGCTTGAGGAAGTGGTATTTAAGCTGAAATCAGAAAGATGAATAGAAGATCATTAAGACAGGAGGTGGTTTAGGGGTTGAGGGTAGAGCCAGAGGAGGGATAAATGTATTTTACACAAAAGAAACAGCACCTGTAAAAGGCATTGAAAATGTGTGGAATTTCTGAGGAACTAAGAGAAAGCCAGTGTGACTCAATTTAATGTACAAGGGAGAGGGTAAGTCAAAATGAATTTGGAGAGAAAAGCAATGTCAAAATCATCAGGTCTTATGCACCAAGTTATTATGTTGGATTTTAGCCCTAATTGAGTGTTCTTAAATAAGCTGGGGGTTAAAGTTGTATCATTTATGTTTAAAAAAAATAGTGTGGCTATTATATGAAGAATAGATGGTAGAGTGTTAGCAATAGACATGGCAAGATTGTAAGCAAAGAGAATACTGAGAAATTATTGTACTACCCTATGTGAAAACAGCTGTCACTTGGATTAGAGTGGTATTAGTGGGGACAAAAATAATTTGCATTTGCCATAATTGTAGAAAAATAATTGAAAGAACTTGATGATTCATTGGTTTGAGAACATAAGGAGCAGAGATTTGCCTAGAATAATTCTGTATTTGTGGCTTATGCAAAGAATAGATAGAGCTGCCATTTACTAAGATGAGGATGATCAAGGGCCAACTTGGGGAGGTAGTAAGTTTGAGATGTCCATGACACTTGAGCAGATATCCAAAAGGCCATTTGCAACATAGAAAAGAAATCCATGCTGAAGATAAAAATTTCAGAGGTAACATACAAATGCTACTTAAAGCCATGGGGAAGATGACATTACTGAGAGAAAAAGCATAATACATAAGAAAAGAAGGTCCAGGACTTGGACAAGGGGCATCCAACATTTGGAGGTTAATGAAAGGAGACACCAGTTCTCTGGGTACTATTGCTGTGTAACAAACTACCCCCAAATTAGTGGCATAAAATAATAACGATCATTCACTAGTATTATGGCACATTGTTCTGGGAGTTGACTGGACTCAGTGGATGTTTGTTGCTCAGGGTCTCTTTTGTGAATGCCATCAGTCACTGATGAGGCTGGAATAATCTCAGAATCTCATTTTTGCAGATGGTGCTCAAATAGCTGGGGGCTTGACTTGGTGAGACTCCTCTGGCTTGTCTTCATCTCGAGGTGCTTATTCTTATACAGCAATTTCAACATAGGCAGACTTCTCGCTCGGCAGCTTAGGGCTCCAAAAATATATTTCTCAAAAAAAAGAGAGATCCAACCTTTAATGACAGAACTTGGAAGCTATATAGGTGGTTTCACTTATGATCCTATTTGTTAGAAATGAGTTACTAAGGCCAGTCCATATTTAAAGGGTGGGGGTTTAAGTTTCATGTGTTGAAGAGAGGACTGTCAAAGAAGTTATAAACAATGTATAAAATCCTACAATAACCACAAAAGCACAAGCAACCCAAGGAAAAATGGACAAATGGGACCACATCAAGCTAAAAAGCTTCTGCACAGAAAAGAAAATAATCAACAAGGTGAAGGGACAACCTACAGAATGGGAGAAAATATTTGCAAATGACCCATCTGACAAGAGATTAGTAACCAGAATATATAAGGAACTCAAACAACTTAATAGTAAAAAGCCAAGTAATCTGATTTAAAAGTAGACAAAGGATTTGAATAAACATGTCTCAAAAGAAGTCATACAATGGCCAACAGGTATATGGAAAAATGCTTATATCACTAATCATCAGAGAAATGCAAATCAAAACCACAATGAGATATTATCTCATTTTAACTCTAGTTAAAATTTCTTTTATCAAAAAAGCAAAAAATAACAAATTCTGGGGAGAATGTGGAAAAAAGGGAACTCTTGTACACTGTTGATGGGAGTGTAAGTTAGTACAGTTACTAAGGAAAACAGTATGAAAGTTCCTAAAAAAACTAAAAATAGAACTACCATATGATCCAGCAATCCCACTACTGGGTACATATCCAAAAAACTAGGCAATCAATATTTCAAAGAGATTTCTGCACTCCCATGTTTATTGTAGAGCTATTCACAGCAGTCAGTAGTCAAGGTATGGAACCAAACTGTGTCCATCAACAGATGAATAGATAAAGAAAATATGGCACATAGGCACAATAAAATATTATTCAGTCATAAGAAATAATAAAATCTTGTCACTTGAAACAACATGGATGAAACTGGAGGAAATTATGATATGTGAAATAAGCTGGACACAGAAAGACAAATATCACGTTCTCACTCATATATGGGGGCTAAAAAAATTGATCTCATGGAGATAAAGAGTAGAATCATGGTTACCAGAGGCTTGGAAGGGTACTGGGGAAGGGGAGATAAAAATGGGTTGGTTAATGAGTACGAAAATACAGTTAGATAGTAAGATAAGATGTGGTATTTGATAGCACAATGGGGTGACTATAGTTAATAATTTATTATATATTTCAAAATAGCTAGAGGAATGAATTTAGAATGTTATCAACATGAAAAAATGATAAATGTTTGAGATGACAATGATAAATGTTTGTAATGATCCTGATTTGATCATTACATATTTTATGCTTGTATCAAAATATCACATGTACCCCATGTATTATGTACAACTATTTTGTACACATCAAATTTAAAAATAAAAAAGTTAAAATGAAAATAAACAACCCCTCCACCACAATAACTTAGAAAGAGAAGAGAATATAATTTCCTGGGAGCCAAAGGAATAAGTAGTTTAAGATTTTCTTTACAAAGCTTTTATTTTAGCAATCTACAGTCTTCACCCTCTTCTTTCTGATCTTCCCTTTTGTAGTTTTATAGAGAAATTGACCTGTAGCAAACAATGTGTGTTACCTACTTAAATTCATGACTGAGTATGTAAAAAGAAAGAGAATAGTATGTGCTTTCAAGAAAAGACAGTCCGAAGCAGAAGTAATTTAATTTATGAACTTAATATTGTAAACTATTGAGCTAGATCAGGAAGAGATAACTCTGCTTTGAAGATTGTTTGTCCACAACTGAATCAACTTGGTGGTGTCAATCATTTTTTTTCAAAATGTTTTGATGAAAAGATAATGGAACCGCAGTAAAACATTTGATTATGTGTCAGTGTGTGAGTGAGTGAGCACTGCAGTGTCAATCTTCAAGAGGTACTTCACGCACTTGCTAAACTGAACAAACCAGAAAGAATGTTAGCTTCCAGTGGTTGAGAGTTGGAGGCAGCCAACAAACACTTATGAGGCCCCCCGTGCACAGCCTTTGGACAAAGGCGTTAGGGAAATCATCAACCACCGTCCCAGCCTAATCCCTGACTTGGTCCCCTCTCTAAATTTTGCTTCGTCTAACACTCTACCATGCCCTCTTCTCTTCACCTTCCCCTCCTCCCACAACCCATCTTTTTATTTTTCTAGTTTAAAAAACATGCTGGAACATTATGTGGAGGCTATTGATATTAAATAATTAGTTGAGAGTCAAGAAAATGTCCATTATTGAGCCTTCTTTCTTCTGTTCGTCCATCAGATTCACTCTTCACCATTTTCCACCCTGCCTTGTGTCCTGGGAGGCTCACTGTCTAGGTTTACATCAGTGGTGGGTTTTGCTTTGCTTTATCTTCCTCTATGGCTTCAGGAACAGTGCAGGAGCTCTGAGGTGGGGAGGAGAGTGACTGTGGGGTATTGTTTTCTCCTGCATCCCCACACTATGCTGAGGGCTGGCCACCTTCATTGACAAAGAAACACAGATCCTCCCAAGTCTTCTTCACACAGCCTTCCCTGCCTGTCTCAGGGTCCAGCAACCACTCCCTCCCGCTGCCCCTTCAGGCCTAGGATTGGGCTCTGGATTCTCACTGTCATTATTTCAGAAGTATTGCAATATTACTTGGTGGTTTCTTTGAATGCCACCCTCACCTTTGTAAATAGTTCTTTGTTAAATTCTCTGTATATTACACAACCTGAGTATGTCTGAAATGACTTCTGAGTTTATGGCTTAAAAAACTGGAAAGATAGAGATTCCAATTACTATGATGAGGAAGATGAAAGGTTGGCTTTGGAATAGACAATGTTAAGTTTCAGATGTCCATGACACCTGAGTAGATACGCAACTCCCAGTTTCAGCTTCTCACAGAAGAGAAATCTGTGCTGAAGATAAACATTTCAGAGACATCACACAGATGCACTATGCCAGAACCCTGACTCATACAGGAGGAGGCCAGTGGCTCTCCTAGGTGGCAGGCACAGATGGAAGGACAGCTGATGAGGTGTTGAATGTAGTCAAGGCAAACTCTTTGCCAGACAGCAGAAGGGCCACATTTTTTGTCACTAAACAGAGGAGAGGAGAGATGCCAGCTCCAGTGAAGGCTTGAGTGAGGGGTGGCTGCTAGCTGTGATACAGCTTTGGTGTCTTCTAACATTACTAGGTCCAGTTTCTCGGCTGTGTCTGAGCTTTTCGCCTGTTAGATCTCTGCCCTCCCACCTGCGCCTTGTCTCCCAAACTCCCCTTCTGTAAACCAGATCATTCCCTGGTCCGTTTTTCTAGATCCCCCCTGAAGTCTCATTGTGGTTTACCCCCTCCTGCTTTCCTTTGGAATCTTCTTTTTCTCTTGCTATTACTTAATAGACTTTGATGGACCATTAAACTCAAAGCACAAATCATTAGCCACTGAAAACTCACTCTCTTCCCAAAGCTTCCCTGGGGAGAAAATATTTACATTTCATCCTTTTAGTGCAGCAAAGAAAGAGAAAAAAAGCGGGGACCCTACCCCACTAAACACCCTAGAGGAAAATGGAGGATATGATCTGGGCCCTCGAGGTTTTACAGTCTGATGAAGCTGGAAGAGATTGGCTGGTGACATAAAAATATAAAGCTCCCAGTGAAATTGTAGCATGAGTAAGTTCACGTATAAAAATCTACTTGAAGAAGAAAATTATAGATATTGAATCAGTTAAACTAGGAAGCTTTTAAGGAGCAAGAAAATTCTGGATGACAATTGAAGAACAAGAAAAATGTGAATCATAAGAAAGGTTATCCCTGCTAGTGGAGAAAATAAGGAGTGTTTGAATGCACAGATAGAAACAAGAAAGCTGTGTTTTGAATATCCAAGCAGATTTGCTTTGCATAAATGGTGATGAGGAGTAGCAGAACCAAGAAACGAAGAAAGTTTAAAGCTAAGGATTTATATCTCAGGCCCAGGATTTCTTGGTATCATCAGTAACTCCTGTAAAAATTTAACAGGGCTTTCAACTTTCCTGTCATGACCCGTAGATGTAGACAACTTTGACTCATCTGACTCCTCATCTTGGATCCACAGGAAATCCTATGTTGCTAAAAGAGCAAAGATGAGAAAACATGGCAGCCCCTGGACAAATCTCCTGGCCTAAGACATTCAATCAGCTTCACAGCTAGACCATGAAGAAAGAGTTCATTCTCACCAGAAAAGTACCAAGCCAAGAATAGCTTATGGAGCATTGGAGAATACCTACAGAGGACACACTTATTACAAAAAGATAAAGAATGGGCTTGGTGAGATTTAATCAATGGTATTCAGGACAAGAGAGGTATTCCTCTAGATTGGGAGGATTCTTGGATTGGGAACTGAATAAAAAGGATTTTTTTTTACATGAAGGCATCAATATCACATCACAATACTTATTATTTTATAAATTATCATAATCAAATTTTAATTCTGGAATTCTGTCATGTCTTCATAAAACATAAGTATCTGACAAGTCAACAAGAAATTAAGTAAGAAAGTGCAATTGGACCATCTCTCTAGTTGAGTGAATTAATCTGTGTGTGAGTGATGTGCATAAAGACTGCAGCCCAAGAGAGGGATGACATGTGGCCTTGTGCTGACCTAGCCTCCTAGGATAGCAGGAAAGCACCATCATCATTTTAATCTTGGAGCCCTGTTTATTTTCTCCCCTGTAAAGCAGGCACTCATTATGTAATAGTATTATGTTTTCTTTTAGCTCGGAAACAAAATGCAGCTTGAAGAAAACATTTTCCGTTGCAAATGTGATACAAGCTAATTTCTGATTTTTCTGACTATTGAATTACAGATATTAGTAATGAAAACACATAAAGGAGAAATAAGCCCATCTGTTGGTCAGAGAAGAATGGGAAAATAAGTAGAGAGTTTAATAAAAATATAAAGGGAAAATTATAAATAAACTAAATTTAAACTGCACTACACTGCAAACACACTGAGCAAAGAGGGTACTGATCCTTCACTGCTGATCCTTCACTATCAAATTCAAATGTCTAAGGGCTACATGGACTAGAGTGTCTTCCCAGTTGTTCTAGCTATAAATGAAAAACACATTAATAACTACTACACAAAGAAAAATTAGTAATAAAAATTGACTACAACCCCAATAACACCCAAATGAATTGCAATTAATTGCTTCATTAAAAAGTAAATAAATAAATAAAAAGCTTGCAGGAAGGTATGCCAAGTCTCAAGAAAATGCGTTGTAATATTCTTGGTTAATTACTGCACTTTCTAGTATCTTTCTAGCCTCATATATTTCCTTGGTGCCACTTGTGTAAAAAGCATTCTTTAAGAATTTTGAGGATCAATTAAAATGATGTCCCATGTCACTGGAAGTTAGAGGACAAATTGAGAAAAAAAGAACCTAAAAAAAACCCTCAAAAAAACAAGCACCTATTCGTCGGATGATTAGTGCAGATTGTCTTCTATGTAGATTCTGGCAGTTGCCAGCCTGTTTCAGTTGTGGCTTTGGTGAAGAAATGATGTGAACTAAAGACCACAAGGGCCATGAGACCCTGCATCTGAGAATCCATGGTCAAATAATGTAAGTCAAATCTAGATTAAACGTGCAATGTCAACAATTTTGCTTGTTTGTTGTACTACAGATCTTCATGGATCTGATCTTCTCCTATGCAACAGTACGTTGTGATGTCTAAGAAGGGACAATGTCATAGAGCATTTTCTGATCATATTTAAAGATGGGACCTTTTTTAAAAGTGAACCTATCACTAGTCTTGTCAGATACTATTTTTGTTTCACAAAATATCTCATAATCTTTCATGGGAAATACTTTGGGAAGTTAATAATGTGAAAACACTATGATCATGAGCAAAAAAAGCGTTAAATACAACTTGGACTAACCATGCAGTCCTGGAGTTTATTCTGCTATACGCTAGTCAAGGATCTGGCTCAAATATAAAAAAAATGAAGACAAAATTTCTTTCTGCCTGTGTGTGCAGTAACCTTATCACTTTTAGTGAGCAAGTAGAGAAGTAAAGACCCAGAAATAAAGGTGGGGTTAGAGAAAGTGTGGTCAGGGGTCATTCTAGCCTCAACTCCTAGCCCAGCAAATAGTATATTTTTTTAAATGACTGATAATCTCCTATGGAAGATGGAATTTCTGCCCCAAGGAGCTAATAATAAACTTGGGGAGACCTATAAGAAATTCAGCAAATACATCCAGTGGGATAATTTGACTAAACACAAGGGTCTGAGAAAGGGATTGAGAGAAGATATAAACTTGTTTTGGAACAGGTGGGGACTGAAAGTTTGCTCAAGGAAGCTTTCCAAATAAGTAGTCATAGAGAAAGCTGAATCCTGAGGGGTGAGTGTGAAACAACCAAAACCATTTTGGGAGGAAGGATACTTTATACAGAAAGATTTAAATACTCATGAAAGTATGGGCAATTGAAGAAGGGCCCAAACCTACTGAGAACCTGGTACTTAGATAGGTTGAAAATCATTAATTATCAACCTATGCTGAGTAAATGAAAAAGATGTTATCTAAGAATGAGGTGATGTATTTCAGTTCTAATGGACCTATTGACAGACTGAATCTAAATTCATGAAAATACTTGAAACTAGTTTCCTTGTCTCTTTACTGATGGTTAATTATAAGACTAGATGACCTTGGAAGCTGACTTCAGCTATAACAATAATATAAAATAAAGCAATATTAGTTTATGTAACTAACAAAGTTAGTTACACAAACTAACAAAGAGGAAACTGAGACCCACTGAATTTAAATGACTTTCTCAAAGCCTCACAATAGTAAAGACAGAAGTGGGACTCAAAATGAGGCAGCCTGGCTTCAGAGTTTGCACTCTTAACCACAGCATAAACCGTCTCCCAATATAGAAAATAAAGATAATAAAAATTATCAGATTTCTATTATTTTCTTTAAACCATAAGAGAGGGAAACAATAACAAGAAAGAGAAACAACATAAGTAAACTCCTTAAAATATAGCATATTTAGTTCAAAACTTTTTTTAATAGTGAAGAATTATGAGGCTACATAGTACTAAATAAATAGGTAAATATGTTGTATTTACACTGAAATATATTCTAATCACTTAAGAAAATGATACTGTGTGGTAATCCACGTCTATTATTTCTAGAGATACAAGCTAACATTCCAGCTAAGTTCCACACAGAAGAAATTGTAGAATTGGGCCATGCACGGTGGATCAAGCCTGTTATCCCAGCACTTTGGGAGGCAAAGGCGGGTGGATCACCTGAGGTCAGGAGTTTGAGACCAGCCTGGCCAACATGGTAAAACCCCGTCTCTACTAATAATACAAAAATTAGCTGGGTGTGGTGGTACATGCCTGTAATCCCAGCTACTCCGGAGGCTAAGGCAGGAGAATCGCTTGAATCCTGGAGGATGAGGTTGCAGTGAGCCGAGATCACACCATTGCACTCCAGCCTGGGCGACAAGAGCAAAACGTCGTCTAAAAAAAAAAAATTGAGGTTGCAGAATTAGTCACAGTTGATAGAAACAGTGGAACAAAGACAGAAAGATAAGCTAATTCCAAATTAACTTTGTGATGCAAATGTTAAATTAACCTACCCCGCAGCCTTATTGCTATGCTATCTTTGAGGTTTGTACCAAAAGATGTCTTTGAGAATCCAGTTATCATAGATCTTTTTTGTTCTTTAGTAACCAAGTCTTCATGCCTGAGTTTCAAGATATATGCGTCTGTTTATCAAGAGTTTTATAGTCAAATTTCATTATTCTTAAGCCAATTGTTTCAAATATTCCTTTAAATTAACTTTATTCTTGATATGAGGTGTTTTTATATATTTTAATGGCTAAATATATAATCAAAAACATCACAAAACAACACAGTGAATAATGAGCCTTGGATTACCCAGTCATCTAGGAGAAGCATCTATCTGTAAAAAATAGTATTTTAAAATTTTGAAAATAGAAATATTTCTTTCTTTACAAAGAAAGGGCATTTCTGGGGAGACCATATAGAGTGGAAAAAACCTTAAAGAAACTGCACCTCTCTCACTTGCATAGGACAAATTATTTAGCTCTGCTGTGCCTCCATTTTCTCATCTGTAAAATGGAAACAATAGTACTTACTTTGTGGCTAGGGGTTGGGAGGAAGGAGAGAATCAGAAAGAACAGCTAGTAGATGCTGGGCTTAATACCTGGGTGACGGGATGATCTGTGCGGCAAACCACCATGGCCCGCATTCACCTATGTAACAAAGCTACATATCCCGCATACGTAGCTCTGAACTTAAAATAAAAGTTGGAAAAATCAAAACAAAACTATGGGGTTGGAAGGAAGGGAACAGAACATAAAACATACATTAAAAGTCTAATAAATATATGCAGCTTTATAAAGGAAGCAAATCCTGACACATGCTACCACATAAATGAACCTTGAGGACACTATGCTAAGTAAAAACCAAAAAAAAAAAAGTACTAACTTCGCAACATTGAAAGACTAAATGTAAACATTAATGTGGTAAGCACATATAAATCCTATAACATACTTTCTGGCACATAAACATTGTTCAATTAAAGTTATTATATTACCATTGATATTATTAAAATGATTATTAGAATTTATGACCAAATCTCAATCTCCTCTAAAATGTATATTTTGACTTTTAGTGATTTATCTCATCATTTGAAAAATATATTTTTTACACGAAAATTAGAGAGATATTTGATGCCAATCCAAATTATCTAATTCTGTTAGCCATTGCTTTAGAGGGACATACAGATTCAATTCACAAAATTAATGACGAGTTCCACTGATGGTTAAAAAAAGAGACCTACTTAAAAAAAATGAGAAAAAAATGAATAAAGATGTTGATGAGAACCATTTGAGGATTTTCCGTTCACCATTGACAGTAAATATGCTGTAGCTTCTTTGTTGTAGATGAAATAAAATAGTCCCTATTGAGTAATGGAACTTAGTTTCTGTCTTGAAGGAATAATTACAGAATAATAGTGGGATCACTAAGAAATTTATGAGAACAAAATACGTGTCTTTACTGTAATACCAAGATATGATGAAGTAAAGAAAGCCAGTGGATCCATCTCAAAGCCACTTGAAAGTGTTAATGTCTCCCAAATGTCAAAACAACACAATTTAGTTAAAAATATAGTCAAATTCCTTGACTGTGTGTTAACAAAACACACAAAATATATGCTTAAAGACCAAAGTGTTTATTTTTAACCAGTTTCTTTGAAGTCTTACAATGAATTCCAAGGTATTACCTTATTGTGTCCCTAGTGCCAGGGCCAGCTTTATGGCATGAAGACAGTACAGTTACATAGGGCCCTGTCCTAAGAAGGGTCCCATGGTTGAGGTTTAATGCTTTGTGACTGTCATCTTACAATTTCTTAACAATTTTATCTTTGAAATCATTTGCGTTTGTAATGAAGTCTTATGGGACAATGGAGCATGTGTCACAGGGTTGGAGCCTAGCTCACACATAATTTTGCCTCCTTCCTGCCTCCCTCATGTGCATTCTAGACTGCCCACTCCACCATCCCTGGCACTCTGGAAACTACCTAACCTCCTCCTTGATGCCCCTGCCCATGGTAGGTGCCTGTGTGCAGAAAGAGTTGGAATTAGATGTATGGGCTCCTGTGTCTTAGAGTGAAGCATGGTGGCAGCTATCTCAGTTTAAGGCTGGGAGCACTGTAGCACACTCGCAGGTGACTACCAAACCCCTCATCCACACCTGAAGCAGGTACCAAGCATAGCCTGAAACAGAAGCTATAATTTATTGGGGTGAACTGTCCACTGTGAGCTGTAGCAGTTGTCCTGTGGGAATGGGAGATGCCTAAGAAGTGGAGTATCCCATTGCCTGAGGGAGCATGACACTAAATAGCAAATGAAATAAATAAGGACAGGCCAAGAGAGTAAAAGAAAAGGATTGTATGTGTCAGTACCTTGAATGACATTTCTGCCTGCTTTTTGAATAAGCAGTTTGACATTTTCATTTTTCACTGTGATTTACACATTGTATAACCAGCCCTTCCTACTGCCCATTATGCCGTGCATGCAGTAGGTACTCAGTACATATTTATTTAAAGGATGAGAAATATACTCTTCACTAAAGAGACTTCCATTGTTAATCTTGACAATTTTCACTTATCAAGTAATAAAAAATTACCTTATATTTCATGATGAAGGAGGATGCATCCTGTTAGTAACAAAGGAGAAGAGAGTGATAGTGGCTACTGTCACATTTTTGGCTCATTAGAGAACCTCAACAGAGTTATTGTTCTTCTCCTTGCATAAGTCATAGAAAAAAAGTCAAAATTCAGGATTATGTAATGTCCAAATTCAGCACCCTTTACTTTTGCTTCATTGCAAGAGCATTAAGGAGCCCAAGGTATGGAGCTCAAAACATCTTTTTTTTCAAATAATTTCAGCTTTATCCCCATTTTAAGATTGATTTTTGTATGAGATTTCCTTTGAAAAAAAAAGTTTAAAAATTACTACCAGAAGAGGAAGCCTGGAGACTTCTAATTATGGGAAGATGAAGTGGACATGATTTAATTCATTTCTTCTTAGTAAATCTAAAATCCCTGGACATTATATATATATATATATATATATTTTTTTTTTTTTTTTTTTTTTTTTTTTTTTTTTTTTTATTATATATATATATATATATATATATATATTTAAAAAATAATGAGGACCTTAAAAGGTGGAGACAAGAAGGGACCACCCAGTGACCATGAGACCTAGAAATGACACTACAGCAAGTTCTCTGCATTTTCCTTTTGCCTCATATGTTCCAGACTTGATGCTGAAGAAGTTGTCAACTCAGAAATGCTGACCCTTATACACCAAAAATAAAAGAAAACAAAATAAGAAAGCCCCAAGAAAAGCCTGTTATATATAGCCAAAAACCAGGAAAGGGGCAACCTACCAAAACAGGACCCTATTAAACAGTAATCATTCTGCTGTAGCCCAACACAACAGAATAAAACTGTGGTCCCACCCCCAACTATACCACTTAGGTCTGAGTGGGAAGCCTAAAATTCCACAGTCATGAGGCTGTAACAAGGTGCCCCAGTTGCTACCAGGCTGGTATCAGAAAAAGCCAAGTAGATAGCTAGGACTTTCATCCATCTGCTAATAAGCAGTCCCCCTGACCAATCCCTTACCCAATGCCATACAAAACAAAATGGAGATCTTGACCTTCCATCTCCACTCAGAAATAATGAGATACCCATCCTCTTCACTGCTGGGGTGCTTTCAGATGAAGCTCAGTGAGGGGTCAGGACCTTCAGTATCAGCAAGCAGTAATGAGGCTACCCCATTGTGGTGTCTGTGGAAGCCATGTGGGGAGCTAGAAATCTCACTCTTGCCCAGCAGCAATAACCCCTGCCATACTTTTTGTTTATTTTCTCAAATGTTGTCCAGATTAGGAAATTTGTATCATTCCATCTTCTGTTTCATTGATTTCTTCTTTCTTCTGTTCATTTCATAAGTCAACAGAAGCTGAGTGCCACTAATGTGATAGCCCTTCCCTTCCCCTAACAAAGCAAGATCGTGGAAGACCCGTTAAAACAAAGTTTTAAATAGGATCCAAAGTCTCGTATAATACAAAAATGTAAAATAAAAAATTCAGTAGAAAATCACTTCCATACTTAGATATAAGAAGATCTCAAACTGTGTAAAAAATGGCAATCAATAGATGTCAACACTGAGATGGTAGACATTAGAATGATTTGACAAAGACTTTTAAGACAGCCATGATACAAATGTTTTAATCAGTAATTACAAACATGCTTCAAACACATGAAAAAAATAAGAAGCCTCAGCAAGGTTATAGAAAGCCTCAGCAAAGACATAGAAAATATAAAGCAGAACCAAATGGAAATTTGAGAACTGAAAAATACAATAACTGGCATAAAGTGCTCAATAGATGCGCCAATAGCAGAATGTGGGAGACAGAAAAGAATCAATGAAATCAACAAAACAGCAGATGGAGTGATACAAATTACCTAATCTGGACAATAGTTGGGAAAATAAACAAAAGAATAAATAAACAAATAAACAGAGCCCCAGTAACTTGTGAAGTATAACAAAATATATAACATCCCTATCATCAGAGTCCCATAAGAAGTGAAGAAGAGTGAGACTGAAAAAGAAATTGAAAGAATAGTGGTTGCAAAGTCTCAAATTTGGCAATAGATAAATACCTACAGATTCAAAAAAGCTGAATGAACACTAAACAGGGTAAAACTCTAAATATTCCAAGACACAGAGTATTTACATTTCTGAAAACTAAAAACAAGGAAAAATTTGAAAACAGCTGGAGAAAAAAATACCTTATAAATATAGGTGGGAAACAATTTGAATGACACGGAGGATAACTCATCAGAAAGCACTGAGGCCAGAATAAAATGGCATAATATATTTTAAGTGTTGACAAAGCAGAACTATCAAGCTAGAATTATATACCCAGTAAAAATATCCTTCAGCAATAAATGAAAAATTAACACATTCTTGGATGAAGGAAAACTAAGAGAATCTATTATCTGTAGATCTACCTTAAAAGAATGACTAAAAGAAGTTCTATGAACATAAGGAAAATGACTTTTTAACAAAGTAACCTTAGAATCTCTGAGGAAAGAAAGAACATGACAAACAAAAATATGGGTAAACTGAATGGGTTTTCTTCTCTGGAGGTTTCAAAATAATGTTTTAAAGTTGAAGCAAAAATTATAACGTTGTCTACTGTGTTTCTAAGGACACATACAGAAAATATTTAAGACAATAATACTGTATACGGGTCAAGGTAAAGGGATGTAAAGGGAGTTAAGGTTCCCATACTCTATTCAAATCTCTATAATGATAACAATGACCTGTGTATTTAGTGGTTGCTATATAAAAAGAGACACTCAAAAACATTATCAGTAAATCAAAATGGAATTTTAATAAATGTACAAGCAACCCATAGGAATCAATAAAAGAAAAATAATAAAATAAATAGAACAAGAAAAGCAAAAGTAAAAGAAAATTGTGGCTTTAAACCTTAACTTAATTATACTAAATGTGAATGACCTAAATAAACCAATTAAAAGACAGAGATTAGAAGAATGGCTAAGAAAACGTTACCAAATATATGCTATTTATCATAATCTTACCTCAAATATGATTATATAGGCAGGTCAAATGGAAAAAATATCATGCAAATATTAATCCAAGAAAAGCAGGGGTGGCTTTATTACTATCCGATGAAGTAGAGTTCAGAAAAAGAAAATTACCAGAGACAGAGAGAGGTGCAATATAGTAATGAAGTGGTCAATTTACCAATATGACATAGCAATTCTAAACATGTGTATACCAACAATAAAGTAGCAAAATATGCAAAGCAAAAGTTGACAGAATTGAAAGGGGAAATAGACAAATACACAATTATGTAGAAAGATTTTAACACCTCTCTGTCAACAATTAAGAGAACAGCTAGACAGGAAATCAGCAAGGATACAGAAAAACTCATCAGCACTACCATCCTGTAGGATCTAGTCAATATTTATAGCACACTCCACCCAACAGGAACAGAACGCACATTCTTTTCAAGTTTTCTCGGAACTTATATGAAAATAAGCTATATCCCGGGCCATCAAGTGAAGCTTTACAAATTTCCAACCCAAGGGCATCAAATTAGAAATCAATAAGAAAAATAACAGGAAAATCTCCAAGCACATGCAAACTAAACTATACATTTTAAATAATCTATTGGTCAAAGAGAAACTCTCAAGGAAAACAAAATACATAGAACTGAATAAAAATAAAAATACAACATATCAAAATTTGTAAAACACAACCAAAACAGTGCTGACAGAGAAATTTATCACACATAATGAATACATTAGAAAATAGGAAAACTCTCAAAGCAATAACCTGAACATTCAAATCAAGAACCTGGGAAATGAAGAGTAAAATAAACCCAAAGCAGGTAGAAGAAATGTGATAATAAATTATAGAAATGAATACAATTTAAAACTGAAAATACAGATTAAATAAATGAAACTGAAATCTAGTTCTTTTAATCAATAAAATGACTCTTGGAAAACTGACAAGGAAAAGAAATAAGACACAAATTACCAATAACATAAATAAAATAGAAGGTATTGCTATAAGCCCTGTAGAGCTTAAAAGAAAAATATAAGATTACAAAGAATGTTTCCACACACATAAATTTAACAACTTAGATGAAATAGACCAATTTCACAATAAACACAATCTATCACAACTGATTCCATATGAAATCAATAATTTGAATAGCACTGGAACTTTTTAAAATAGAAAACTATAGACTAATATAAGTGCACAAATTCTTAACAAAGATTATAAAATAGTATACAGAAATATATTAAGAAATTATACAACATGACTAAATGCAGTTTTTAATTTTTCCTACCTTAGGGGTGTAAATTTAGTTAGAAGTTCAAAACCTATCCATGTAATCCCACTATATCTACAGGCTAAAGTTGAAAAATTATATGACCATACTAATTAATGGAGAAAAACACTTGAAAAATTCAACATTCACTTATGATTAAAGATTCTGAGAAAAATTGGAATAGAAAGGAATTTCCTCAAATTGATAAAGCATATCTACAAACTTACAGGTAACTATACATATAATGGAGAGAAACAATGTTTTCTCAAAAATGGGGGAAAAGCAAGGATATCTGCTCTTACCATTCTTATTCCACAGAGTGTTGGAAATTTTAGCCTGTGCAATAACGTAAGAAAAGCAAAGAAAATGCATGCAGACAAGAAGGGAAGAAATAAAGCTGTTCTTATTTTTAGATGACATAATTGTCTATATGAAAAATCCTCAGGAATTTACAAAAAAAAAATTCCTAGAACTCAGAAGTAAGCTCAGCAATGTGGCAGGACCCAAGATAAGCAAAAATTAATTTTATTTTTAAATGCTAGCAGTAAACACAAATAAAATTTTAAAATATAGTACAAGTTAAAACTGCTCAAAGTAAATGCAATACTTAGGTATAAATCTGGCAAAGCTCATATGGGACTTATATATCTAGAACATCTGGACAAGGTGATTAAAGAAATCGAAACTTAAATGGCGAGATATACTGTGTTTATGGCTTGGAAGACTTAGCGTATAAAGATGTCAATTTGCCCTTAAATTAACTTACAGTTTTAACACTAGCATTACCAAAATCCCAGAATGATTTTTTTTGTAGGTATAGATGGACAAAGAAACTAAATAGCTAAACAATTCCATGAAGAAGGAGGAGGAAGAGAGAATAAGTCTCTTTGATTTCTTTACAATAATCAAGATTGTGTGGTTTGGTAAAGGGAAAGACACACAGATTAATGAAAAAGAAGAGATAAAGCAAAAATACATCATCCAAATTTGCCCAACTGGTTTTGTTTGTTTGTTTGTTTGTTTGTTTGTTTTGAGACAGAGTCTTGCTCTGTCACTCAGGCCTGGAGTGCAGCGGTGCGATCTTGGTTCACTGCAAGCTCTGCCTCCTGAGTTCATGCCATTCTCCTGCCTCAGCCTCCTGATTAGCTGGGACTATGGGGGCCCGCCACCACGCCCGACTAATTTTTTTTTTTTTTTTTGTATTTTTAGTAGAGACGGGGTTTCACTGTGTTTAGCCAGGATGGTCTCGATCTCCTGACCTCGTGATCCACCTGCCTCGGCCTCCCAAAGTGCTGGGATTACAGGCATGAGCCACCACGCCCGGCCCCAAATGAGTTTTGACAAAGGAACTAAAAGTTCACCATTTTGACAAGGTGCAAGTTTTGAGTTTGACAAAAGTTCAAAAGCAATTTAATGCAGGAAGGATATCCTTTTCAGCAAATGGTGCTAAAGCAATTGCCCATTCATCAAAATAAGAGAGAAAAAAAAGAAAGAGAAAAACAAAAGGAGAAATTAAAAGAAAAAGAATCTCAACCAAATTCTCTCAGCTTATATGAAAATGTCACTGAAAAATAATATGTGTCCACCAACAGATGAATGGATAAAGAAAAATGTGGTACATATATACAATGGAGTACTATTCAGCCATAAGAAGAATGAGAGTCAGTCATTTGCAAAAACATGAATGGAACTGGAGATCATTAAGTTAAGTGAAATAAGCCAGGCACAGAAAGACAAACATTGTATGTTCGCGCTTATTTGTGGTATCTAAAAATCAAAACAATTGAACTCATGGAAATAGAGAGTAGAAGGATGACTACCAGAGGCTGGGAAGTGTAGTCAGGGGTTGCGGGGAGTGGTGAAGGGGATGTGGGGATGGTTAATGGGTACAAAAAAATAGCACGAATCAATAGCGCCTAGTATTTGACAGCACAACAGGGTAACTACAGTCAATAATAATTTACACATTATAAATAACTAAAAGAGTATAACTGTTGGTAATACAAAGGATAAATGCTTCAGGAGAAGGACATCCCATATGCCATTATATGATTATTGTGTATTGCATACCTATATCAAAACATCTCATGTACCCCATAAATATATATACCTACTATGTACCAAAAATAACTAAAAATTAAAAATAAAAAACTCAATATGCATCACAAATTTACATGTAAAATATACAACTGTAAAACTTTTAGGGAAAAAAAAGGAAAAGTGTTGAGATCTAGGCCTAGGCAAAAAATTGTCAGATTTGACACAAAGGGCACACAATACATAAAAGGAAAAAAATGATAAAGTAGACCTAATCAAAATTCAAAACTTTTGCTCTGCAAAATACCCTGTTAAAAGGTTGAAGAGATAAGCTACATGATGGGAGAAAAATATCTGTGAACCATATATCTGACAAAGGATAATATCTAGAATATATAAAGAACTCTCAATTTCTTCAATAAAAAAGCAAACAATACAATTAAAACATGGATAAAAGATATAAAAAGACATTTCACTGAAGAAAGTATACAGATACAAAATACATAATTAGTAGGTATTATTAGAAATTATGGAGATGCAAATTAAAACTACAAATAGATACCATTACACTATCAGAATGACTAAAATAAAAAAATAGTCCCAGCACCAAATGATGGTCAGGATGCAGAGGAACTGGATTACTCATATTTTACTGGTGGGTACTGGTGGGAATATAAAACAGTAGAGTCACATCGGAAAATAGTTTGGCAATTTCTTAAAAAAGTAAACATGAACCTAACATATGACCCAACAATTACACTCTTGAACTTTTATACCCAATAAATGAAGACTTGTGTGCACACAAACAGCTGTACACAAATGTTTATTTTGTAACGATTATTCATAATAGCCCTAAACTGGAAACAACCCAGTTGTCCTTCAGTGGGCAAATAGTAAACAAACTGTGCTACGTCTACACCAAGGAATACTATTTAGCTATTAAAAAGGACTGAACTACTGAAGTAGGCATCTGCTTAGAAGAATCTTTACAGAGTGTGCTTAATGAAAAAGAAATGCAGTCCCCAATGGTAAAATAGCCTATGATTTGAGTTATCTAACATTCATGAAAGGCAAAATGACACAAACTGAGGAGATGTTTCCAGGGGCTAAGGAGGGGTAAGAGGGAAGGGACTGTGGCTGTAAAGGGCAACAAGAGGGATTCCTGTAGTGAGGAAATGTTCTGTATCTGGACTGTGTCAGTGTCAGTCTTCTGGGTATAATATGCTATAGCTTTGCAGAATGTAGTCACTGGGGGAAGTGGGATAATGCGTATATGGGATGTCTCTGTATAATTTCTTACAACTGCATGTGAATCTACAATTCTCTACATAAATTTTTTAATTAAAAAAACTTTTAAAAATCATAAATTTACAAACATTTAAGAAGGACTCATAGCAACTGCATAAAATAGATTATGCATTTTAAATAATTAGGTTCATGAATAGCTCAAGAACTTAGCAAAGGTAAAAGCTTACCACCTGTATTTTTTAGAAGTCCTTTCTGTGTTGAATAGCATCTAGCAGACTAAAGTGAAAAATGGAGTAACATAATCAGAAAACCTTTAATAGAAAATTGTAAAGGATTTACATTTAGTATTTCCCAACAAAACAATGAAACTGCAAAGCTTTGTTTCAGTTGAAATCATTACAAAATTGCCACAAATAGGAATGTACCAAAAATTGGAGTGATGGAAAACCTAAAGAGGAATTCATTGAGCAATCTGCTATAGTCATGAAAGTGTTAATGCACATTTCTAAAAATCCCAGTCCACATGCTTATGTACTTCCCAGGAACCTTTGCATTCTAGCTTTTTAATATATGCCTTGGGTGTTTATTAATAGGCACTTTGGAAAATCATTTAGGCCACTGGCTTCCTTCCTCTTAGTGCGGGGAAATAGTAATTTACTAAATAGCAACTCATTAATGTGAAAGAGTTAATGGAAAGACTATGTTATGCATTTTGATAATCTACTTCAGTAAATATAACTACATAATGATGATTATTTAGAAATATAAGTAGTAAAAGTAAATCTAAATAAAGGCATTATTTATAAAGTTAGGGCCAGTCATATTTTCCCCTGTATTGGTAGGATAAAAGTGATATTTTTAGTCGTTTTAATTCTAAACTATTGATAATTTGGAATGAAGAAGAAAAATAAATCATTTCTGGGGAAGTCCAGAGAAAGAAGCTTGGAATAAGGATGATTATGGCAAGTTCTTTATCCTTGAAATTTTTCTGTGTGTTATCAAGTGATCTACTTTCCCTCTCCTTTTACTTTTTTCACAAGGCAAAGCCTTCCAGCCAGTTCAATGGTGGGAGTCTCCCCCTGCTCTTCCTGCACAATCATTTCCCATTGAGGAAGAATATGAAAATGACGCACAGGTGATGGAGGCATAGTCTAAGACCACTTCTTACCTGTCGTTTCCTGGAACCAATCTGAATGAAGACCCAGAGAGAGGAGAAGGGAAAGAGAAGCTGCCAAAAACAGACAATGGGAGAAAAGAAGTGAGCACCAAGAGCATCCTGGGACGAAAATGAGGAAGGCTGGAGATTTGTCATTGTCAGTGTTGTCATTTTCTGTTGTATTTTAAATCTGAGAGCTTTTATGGTGGGAGTATATGTGCTGTTTTATAATAGCTTAGAGAAAATTTTTCATTGGATGTTTTAGTCCATTTATTCCTTAGCACTTAAAAAATTCACAGGCAAAAATCAAACATGCAAGCAAATCCCAAACTCTCTTTATGTACAATGGTGAATTCTAATTATTTTTCAAATGTGTTCAGTTGTTATAGTTATGTCATTGCTGTGTATTTGTATTTATCTTTTTTATTAATTACATATTCACTAATCTGCCTGATTTATGATTGTTTTATTTAGCTTTCTTTACTCCTTGTTTGTATTTTGGGCCTGAAGTTTTAGAAGATGATCTGACAAAAGTGTATTTCAATCTGGGAGAAGTGATCATTGGTCAATAACCATGATTGATCATTGATCATTAGCCATGGATTAGCCATGGGATGATTTGTCCTAAAGGATGTGGTTTTAACCCCTGTCGTTGTCACTCTATCTTTCGTGGGGCTTAGAATCTCATCAAATTTTTCTTTGATGCTTCTGGGCTACCATTATCCATTCGCTCAGAATGTGTCAGTCCCAGCCCAGTGATGCCTAACCAGGAGCATTATTGGGTCACTGCACATAGTTTTGTGATTAATTCATTTAAAAATAAACTGTCTTTGAATTATGCTGAGTCACGTCATCCATTTCCTGAAGAAATCCTGGTTGATATACCTAGTCAATAATTAGGTGTGAGACCAGCCTCTAAAAAGGGACTCTAGTTGGATATTTTACAGATACTGGATTTCCAGTGCCTGTGCTCCACTGGTCCCTTGGATTAAGGAAAACTGGTAGAGATACTTTTCAAAGAAAACAAAAGGAACATATTTGCTTCCCTGAAGGGTCCTTGGGGAAAGCAGATAGGTCTGGTGGGGATTTGCAACATTCTGCATAATGCTGTCTGCCTCTGTCTCTAAGAGGGCCTAGCACGTCGTCCAGGCCAGATGTATTCTGTATTCTCCAGATCCATTTTTCTTCCTTTTGCACCTTGTTTTCTGCCTGTAGAGGTTAAATCTTGTGGACTGCATCAACTGGCTCTGCACAGGCTAATAGTTAGGTTCAGCCAGTGGGGAGGCTTGGCAAGAGAAAAAGGAAAAACAAATGAGGTCAGGGAAAATATTGCCCTGGTTTCCTACATAAGGGGTCATCTCAGGCTGACCGTGTCCCTTCACAGAAAGTCACTTCTTTCCGGATTCCTTTTGTATGTAACTATTCTGTATTTCAGTAATTTCTCCCATCTGTCATCCCTCAAGACTAGGGGCGATAACAGCCCACCTGCTGTTAGCCCTTGGTTCCTCAGCCATACCTTGTGAATTCCCTATACCCTGCACACACCTTTGTGATTAATTCAGATGAAAATAAACTCTCCTTGAATTATGCTAAATGTGTGAGCGTCATCTGTTTCTTGTTCAAATCCTTGCTGATAGAGCTAGTCGATAATCAATAGTTAATATTTATTGAATGTTTACTATTCTAAAAGATGCATGGGTACTGACACATTAAATCATCTCAATAGGAAATATCAAGAGATACTATTATTATCCGTATTTCACAGCTTAGAAGAGATTAAGCCATATCCCTGGGGTGCACAACAAAAAAGTGGTGGGATGTGATTTGCACCAGAGCATTCTTCTGTCTCCAGAGTCTGGGCTCGGCACAAATGCCCATTCAATGAGTGAATGCAGACAGAAATACCTGAGAGTTTCAGTTTTACTATTCTTTCAAAAGTACTGGGTGTGATCATTTATATTTTTAGCTGCTTAAATCTATAAAAGTTGCCTCATTTTAATTTGCATTTGTTGATTAAAGATGAATATTTATTTCCGTATGTTATCCCTATTTATTTGTCCTCAAAAAGGATTGTGTTTGTGGTATTTGACTGTTTATCTGTTGAGATCTTTGAATGCTTTTTATATTTAATGAGCTCTTTATGTAATAAAATTTTCCTAATTCTATGCATTTTAATTTTTATATTTTTAGAATGACAAAATTTATATTTTTTATAATTTTATTCATTTAGAGAAAGGTTGTTTTAAATGTGCAGTCATTGAAGTATGTTTATTAAACACATAGAAAGAAATAAAAAAAAATAAAATTCCTTTAGAATCACACCAGTCAGAGATAACCATTGTCCCTAATTTGAGCTACTTTCATATAGGCTTTGCTTGATATCTGTGAATGATGTTTTACAGTATAAACTGTTTTGAAACTTTTGAATTTAAAGTACTGTGAATATCTTTGCATTTCTTTACATTTTTGTGTATGTTAACTGATTTTATTTTCATTTATAAAATTTTTAATTAAAGTGCATGTTCATTGTAAAATATTCAACTAATAAAGAAATGCCCCGCTGCTGTGACAGCCCACACTATACATGGGAAGATGCTCCTAATGGCTTGTTGTATGGGCACTGGATCTCTTTCTTCGTACGTACAAACATGTTTACAGGTATGTATGCTATGGGCATATTATTGGTTTAACCAGCCCTCTATTTTTTTATATTTATGCTGTTTCCAATGTTTTACTATGATATCAAAGCCCAAGGCTCTTGGTAGCTCATACTTCAGGCCTGTATCTTTGAGAAAAAAAAATCGAACAAAATGCTCAAATTACAACTTTTTGTGGGCTACTAAAGTAAGAATATATTTTCTTCTAGAAGTGCTCAAAGAGAAAATAGTGAAATAATGAGCCACATCTTTCACAACATACTAATAATAAAGTAAGAAAATAAACTAATAAAGTAAATAAACTAAGAAAACCAATGAGTAACAAGAGTGAAGTCCTAATAAATAGTCTCCCATCAAAGAAAGGCTCAGGGCCTGATGGTTTCACTGCAGACTTCTACAAAATATTTTAAGAAGAAGTAATGTCAATTCTAATAATAAACTTAGGAATTTGCTTCATAGGAAAATTTTCTTTTATAAGTTATATTTCATTATATAAATGATGTTTATAATAGAAAGCTTAAACATTAAATATAAGAAATCTAAAGAAAATAAAATTTCTCCATAATTCTTATGAAACAGAGATAGTCACAGGTCTCATTTTAAAGTAAATTCGTTTGTAATTTTCTCTCCTTGTGAAAAGATCATGCCTTACTTATTACTATGGAATATTCAAGGTCAGGAATAACTGGTTGGTGTGATTGGGTGTTGTGCTCAGTGAGCTTGTGTTTCTCTGCCTCCTACTGCATGACAGTGTTTCTCAGAAGGCCCTGACCCCTTCCCATTCACTTATTGCTATCATTGCTTCCTATTGATTATGATCGCCAATATCCTTCCATTAAACCACAGGGTGGTTTCCATTACTTGATGCCAAGAATGGCAAATGACCCACTGTGAAGTGTTGGTTTCAATATTATTTTTCCAAATTACTGTGTAGTTCTCTCAACACCATTTATCGAATAGTCCTTACCTTTGTACTTTCTTACTCCTAGCATTCTGTTAAACAACTGGACTCTTTCTAGACCACATTCTTCCTTTAATCAATCTGAATAATTTTCAATGTTGGCATTTATTTTTTAGCAGCACCTTCATTTATTCAACAAATATTTATTGAGCAGCTACTATGCGTCAGTCATGAGAGTGATTAAAACTGATAAGGATATAAAGACAGAGAGTGTGGTGGGATATGCTATTTTATTTAGAGTGGTCAGAGATTTCTCTGATAAAGTGAGAGTTGAGCCAAAAACTGAATAAAAGGAGGGAAGGAGCTATGTGACTATTTCAGGGAAGATCATTTCAATCAGAAGAAAAGACAAATAAAAAACCATGAGGTTTGAACAGGTCTGGTGCATCTATGAAAGGGTTTTGAGCAAGAGAATGAAAATCACTGACTTTTCTGCTATTATTTTGAAAATAGACTGTGGGGAGCAGGGCACAGTGGAAACTGGGATGGTAATTAGGTCTTTGCAATAATCAGGTGAGAGTTTTATAATATGTGTCAAACATGGAGGATACTAACTCTTGGATGGGGATAATGAGGATTAGCTGTGAACCTCTAAAGGACTAGCATCACAGCTTATCAGTCATTATTTTCCTGGAATCCTCAAGTATGGGCTTGGCACTATGTTCAATAAGTGCTCCTTGGATGAAGTCCATTATTGGAATTTAGAGAATAATATGGCCAAGATCCCATCCTGCTCGACTTTCAGGCCGCAGATCTCAACTCTTTGCTAGTATCTCTCTAAATTTGGACCCTTCCCCTGGAAGAAAATGCCCCACAGAGTTGTCTTATTTTCTGTTCTCTTGGGCTTTTCTTATACATTTCTTCTGGTATGCCTTTTCTATGGACAACATTCTACCCTTTTAAAACATGGAGAATACAGTTCCGGGTACCATCCACTTGTTATTCAGCAGATATTTACTGAGCACTTCATATGTACTGGGCATTCTTTCAGGCTCTTGTAATGTATCAGTAAGTAAAATAGACACAAAGATGTCTCCTCTAATAGAGATTACATTCTAGTAGGCGAAAGGATAAGGTAAGCAATAAAACATAAAAAATAAGTAAATGGTATGGTATGCTAGAAGTCAAGAAGTAAATTTTCACCCCCAATTTTTGTTTAATCCTTAAAACCAGTCTTGTGTGCTTCTTCTGTTTCTTTTCGCCGTATTTTGCTAATGTTATGTCTGATACTAACTTTCTAGCACAATGGGGAGTTTTACTAACTTGGGGAATTATAATAGTATTTTTTATAGTATTTCAGATATTTATATAGTATTTTACAGTTTACAAATTGCATTCATTCTTTAAAAAGATACTCATTAGACTTCATATTATTGCTGTGGGTTAGATATAATTTTCCCATTCTAAAAAAAGAAATACTGAGAGAAATTTTTAAGATTTTATACAGAAATGTAAGTGACAGATGCAAAAATATAGTCTGACTTCCTGAGGAAAAAAATATTCTTGAAAATTATATCTTATGGTGATTTTTAATATAATTTTTTTTAGCTTTGGGTCATCATCCCACAGATGCAATCAGCATACATATGATGTCAGCAAATTGTGTTGTTAAGTACATATTAACATGAATTAAAATCAAGGAAAGCAATGCTCACAAGGAGTGTATGATTTGTCACCAACTATAAATATAGGATCAGAAATCTCAGAGTTCACGAGGTCTAATTTGTGAACTGAGAATTGCTATTTTGTTGTACATGTGCATATAATTTTTCATAACAAGACTTTCTATTTATTTATTGATTCTATGGGGTTTTTTTGTAAGACACAGTTCTCAAGATGTTGCTCAGGCTGGCCTCAAACTCCTGGGCTCAAGCCATCCTCCCACTTCAGCCTCTCAAGTAGCTGGGATCACACATGTTTGTGCTACCATACCTGGCTGTGATCATTTTAATCTCATAATAATGAGAAAAAAAATGTGGAAAAAAAAGAGGCAAGAGGGAGTAATATTGCACAGATGGAGGATGGGAAGAAAATAGACTCCATTTTCATGATGTTTCAAACAATTGCTAGAGTAGATCTTGAGAGTGCCCTCCTTACTTCTGGTCACCTGCACAGTTGCAACTTAGACACCCCTAGAAAGTCAGATGGCTTCCTCCTAGGGTAGAAGGCATCACTCCAGGCTCTTGAATCAATCACTGTTAGGAAATTCAATGTTAATCTAAAGCCTACCTTCCCTCTGCAACATTCTTCCTATTTTAAATCTGGTTCTTGGTAAGTCATTTTTGTCTCTAATACAAAACCATGTGTCCTAAGCATGCTCAATGTGATGGTGTAAATGGGCCTTTACTTATAAATTAATATGATGGGGGGTGATTTTTCACTGGTTTGACCAGCAAAGACTAAATCCATAACCTCTCACTTCCATTTTTCACAGAAAGATTCTATAATGTTTTCGGGAGAAAATGCTAAATTATCGTAGTCTTATCACACAGTGGGTGACACAGGGCCTGTTCCAGTAGGGCATCAAGAACTGACAGTCACAGTGAGACCAATCAAAGAGAAAACAAAGACGGGGCTCCTTCTGACACCACTATGGTCTCCTGCGCATTCCATGGCAGTTTTAACGCCGGTAACTCTCTTTCTTCACATTGCGATACTATCCTAATGGGTCATTTATTGGAGTAATTACCCCATCTCCTCCTACTGTGATACTATAGGGAAATACTTAGCTTTCCAACAGTTACATTTTCTCTGCCATATCATATCATAATATAAGTTAATCCTCCTTTTGGTTACTGATTTTATTTAAAAAGCAAAATTACTACTTTACAAAGCATTATAGAGAATTGTTTTTTTAAAAAAATCTAAACATTCTGTACCAATGCCATTACAAACAGCATAAAATAGCCCAAATTCTCTGATTCATATATGACTGTTAGCTCTGCTGATTATCCACAAAAATGTACATATTTGATGTTTTCTATTGAATTGTGTTGCACGGTTTCATCCGACAGCAGAGAGAGACAACTTGGAAATTACAGAAAGTATAAAACTTTAGAACAACAGCTTAAAGTGTTTAATGTACTATAAACAGCTTCTACTGTTTAAATGTCTATGAGCAGTGCAATGACAAAGAACAGCAAGGAATAGAAAACTGTGTAGTTTATAATTAGAGCTATTAGGAGTGCTAAAGTGAATATCGAAAGCAGCTACTAAAAGCAAGCTGCTCACCAAACCTTATACAAAGCCTATACTGGAGGATGCGTCTACACTAGCCCTTTCAAAGGAAACACATTAAAGCACATTTATATCTGCTTGGTGTCAGCATGTAGGCAACAAAAATGCATCACACTCAAAGAATGCTTTCTATTTTGTGCAATAACATCTGTATTATACATCACAATGGTGGGCATTATTGTGGTGTCACTGCCACAGCTTTCAACATTAGCACGAGGGGGAAAATGGACTCTTTCTGTGTACCTTAAGCTAAAAAATGCTCTATGAAAAAAGAATGTTCATTGGTGAATTCATGTCACTCCCAAATAAATTTTGTTTGTCAATAATGCATAAACACGCCTAATGTATGTCCAAGATTTATCCCTTTTACTTTCATATTTAAAAGATGTTGAACAACTTCATTTATTCCAAGTGAGTTTTTTCATGTTTATAGTGAGTGACTTAGTGTTGTTAATTATACTGTGCCTTGGAGTCTAAGGAGATCCATGTGTGAAAAGGGAGACAGACGCTTTGCCAGAAACATGTCACACTCTTCATAGTGTCCATAATTCATAGTGTCCATAATCAAGCAAAACAAAACAAAACAAACAAACAGAAACCACTGCTCTACAAGGATTGGTGCAGTCTTTGTTCATACCATAGTTATCTCAACTGCTTTGAAATTACTTCTTCATTCTACTGTATTATAGCATAGAGTGTCTGCAAATGGCAGTGGCAAAATTTATCAATATGGACAAGTTCAAGGGAATTATGGTGACAATTCATTTTGATATTACAGATCCTTAATGGAATACAGCTGAGTTTCGTAAGTAAGGCCTTTGTATTTGAAAGGGACGGGCTTGAGAGTCTATGAATCTTGGCTCAAATCTTATTCCATTACTAAGAAGCTGGATGTCTTTGTATGTTGACTCAATATCTCTGAATCTTGATTCGTCTTTTGTATCCTACTGCAGATTATGCTACTAAACTCAAGGTTTTTATTATATTAAGTAGTAGAATGTACATACACATATACACACATTAGTATTTGGGTCAATAGATTATAGTTCATCTCCTCAGCCATGTGTTCTAAGGGATAATGTTAATTATTGTCTTTATATTGACCTAAGTCACAAAATCAGAAATTTTCCTCTCTCTTCTCAGGAAAAGAAATAAAATTACATTAAGAGAGCTTGAGGAACTGGACTTGAATAAGCTGGAGTAAGGAGTGCAGAGAGTGAGGAGACAGGATGTGAAACAACAGTATGTATTTTGTTATTGGGTTTACTTTTCTGCTTTGATTTTTCTTCCACTGGTTGGGTTCTTCCACTGCATGAAAGAACCTGTAGTCCTGTTATTGTAGCTTATTGTAAAGTTATCCACAGACTCTCTAACTACTCTGGAATTGATGGCTAAGAGCAGAACTTGGATCTTATAATCCTGTAGGCTTCGGAAGCAGCTTAATGCCACCTTGACCATGTCCCCTTTGACTACTAGGCCTTTCTCTTGGTAACACTACTCTCCCCCAGCCTCTACTGTCCTAGCATCTACCTCCTCTCTTGTAGGTAAATTTCCTTAGGTGTTGTAAATAACCAGTTCTCTTGGGTATTTACCTACCGGAGAGGAGGTAGAAGCTAGGACAGTGGAGGCTGGGGAAGATTAATGTTATAAATTCTTATCCAAGCTGGGACACTTTTGAAAGTGAAAAAGTGCTATTAATAATTACATTAGTACTAGACACATAAACCAGAACTATCCCTAGCAAACAGACATGTGGATACTCTACATAGGGCCCTGATACATTAACTAAATCATTGCTTCAGCACTATTTGTGAGCCACTAGAGGAATAAAAATGGGTATAAGACAAGATTCTAATCCTTGGAACAAATTAACAAATATGAAAGAAATAAAACTTGTAAACTGAAAAATGATATACAGTCTAATGTGTAAACATGCATAGCTTGGAAGCAGAGAATCTAGTTCTATAAGAGAAGGCAATAAGAGAGAAGCAGTTCTTGAGTCAGATTTTGAATTGAGATGAATTGACAAAGAGATGGTTTATAGAGGAGAAAACTTCAACAAAGGCGAAGAGAAATTGGCTTAGTTTTTGCTTGGCTTCCTTCGTGACAATTCTAAATCTTTATTCCTTTTCTCAAGGGTATTGTTACTGCTCCCAGTCACTGCTCCCATCCCAACATAAGCATTTGTTCATACTTTAGAAAGAGAAAAGTGGGCTCTAAGGAGGGAAGTGCCTTTCTTTTCTTCTCCTTACCTACATAGATATAATCTGTACCCAGTCTTATTTCCTCTTCATTTCCATAGAAAAATGTGTCCCTCTAGTTGATAACTCCCCTCTGGGCTTTTAAATCCATTTTCTTCTCATATCTCTCCAGATCTACCATATCATTTATTTCACTTCTCCCCTCTATATTTATCTTCTCTCTCTTTACTGGATCCTCCTGATTCCTTCTCTCCTGTCTACAAACATTCTCAGATATCTCCCCTCTTACATACATATATATATATACATATAGCATCCCTCCACTGCCATGCATTTTCTCTAATTAATGTCCTATTTATCTTCATGGTTATGCTCCTTAAAGAATATTCTGTAGATCTTCATATTTCCTTCCACAAAATACCTCCATGCAGCCTGGCCCCATTGCCTACCACACCATAAAAACTGCTCTAGAAAATATCTCTAGTATCACTCTAATGTACACCTAATGGCTAAATCCAAGCAACTCTTCATATGTTCTTAATTTCTGTGCAGTACTCAACACGACCAACCAACCTCTCTTCTCTTGACATCCATCTCAATTATTTCTCCATGACTCTCAGCCTCCCTTGCTTACTTCTTCACTACACACTCCTATGTCTGCTCAAGTCTTAATGCTCTCTAGAATTTTGTCTTTACTCTCTGTCTTGTATTATACATTTTCTCAGAACAATTTTATTGTATCCCTAAGCTTCAGCTACCACCTCTACTCTGGTAAGTCAAAGACAAGCATCGCCATCTGGTAAGTCCCAAACAACACCAACAACATCTACAAAACATGCTAGATCTTTACTGAGTGCAAAACCTTTATCTCCAATTGTCTCTCACTCTCTCCACCTGGATGTCCAGGGGCAATTCAGGGGCAGGATGCTGATTCCTCCTGAGCCCCTCTCCCAGTGAATGGCATAAACTTCCAGTGAGGCAGGTTAGCTAGATGTAGGTAATCATTTTTTTTAACATTTTTTTCTTTATTTTCCCAAGTGATTTAATACATCCAATAGCTTCTGGCCGGGCGCAGTGGCTCACACTTGTAATCCCAGCACTTTGGGAGGCCAAGGCGGGCGGATCACGAGGTCAGGAGATCAAGACCACGGTGAAACCCCGTCTCTACTAAAAATACAAAAAAATTAGCCAGGTGTGGTGGCGGGCGCCTGTAGTCCCAGCTACTCAGAGAGGCTGAGGCAGGAGAATGGCGTGAACCCAGGAGGCGGAGCTTGCAGTGAGCCGAGATTGCGCCACTGCACTCCAGCCTGGGTGACAGAGCGAGACTCTGTCTCAAAAAAAAAAAAAAAAAAAAATCCAATAGCTTCTATACCTCAGGCATCTCAAGTGTCTGCCAACCCCTACCCCTGGCACCGTCAGGTCCATAGCAAAGGTTACTCTGTTTAATATCCCATAATTTATAGTCTGGAGTCATTAAATAAATGCTCTTCCAGACCTGTTACTCTTGGACCCATTTCTCACATATCTTCAGAGATCTCCTTAGAATTTCCCTGCTTACAGATCCAGTTGACAGAAAAGAGTCCGCAATTTCTGCTGTATGTGTTTCCTGAGACAGTGTGACAAATTACCATAAACTTGGTGGCTTAAAAGAACAGAAATGTATTCCCTCAGTATTCTGGAGGTCAGCAGGCTAAAGCCAAGGTGACATCAGGACCAAGGTCCCTGCAGTCTTTAGAGGAAGACCTGTTTGGCCTCCTCCAGTGGTTGGTGGCTGCAGATGTTCGTTGCATCACTCCAGTCTCTGTTTCTGTGCCCACACAGCCTTCTCCTCTTCTGCTTGTCAAATCTCTTATGTCTGTCTTTTATAAGGACGCTTGTCATTGGATTTAGGGCCCACCTGGATAATCCAGGATGATCTCTTCATATAAATATCCTTGATTTAATTACATCTGCAATGATCCTTTTTTCAAATGATCACGTGTCCTTGGAGTCAGGACATGGACAAACCACTTTGGGGGCTGCGGTTCACCCTCTATACCTGCTTAAGAGAAGAAATTTCAAACGACTTTATCTAGCGTCAAAAGCCCTTCATCTAAATCTGGACTTTACTGTTGCACAAAATCCCTTGGATATTATGCTCAGCCATGCCAAACTGCTTGTCGTTTCCTAGATGTCACTTCCTATTTACTCCTGGGAGACTTTGCTTACTGATTTATCTGCCCCACACTCTCTTCACTATTTTCTGCCTGCTAAATGCAGTGCATCCTTTAGGGTTCATTCAAGGATTATTTCCTTAATGAAATGTATGCTGAGCCCACCATAACCCCCATTATCACTGGACTCTCCCTGCATTGTGACATTATTGTAATAATATGTCCTCATAGTACACTAACATTTTGAGCTCATATGTAATTATGTCTGCACCCTCTCACTTTCTATCTCCTCCCCTTACTAACCTACCTTTTTTTTCTTTTTTAATTTTACATCTCATGGAGTGTATATCTCCAGAGTCTAGTATGACACTTGTCATAAAGTGGCTTTTAATGAAAGATTGATGAATAACAGTGGCGACTAAGTACCTAATATGTGGTAGTCATCATGCAGGGAATTTATATATGAGATATTTGTTGTAATCCTCAAAATAAGACTGAAAGACAAGTATTCCCGGCCCTACTTTAAAAAGGAAAAACTAAGATTTAGAGGAGTAAGTAGCTTGTCCAAGGCCACAGAGAAAATAATTGCCAAACTTATTCTTTCAGCTGAGATCTATCCAACTTTAACTGATGCTATTTTCAGTTAAAAGTATTGATTAACTAAAAATTACTATTAGAAATGTGTGTGAATTATTGAAGTTGGTCAGCTTTTGATAATGTAGAAACCTGAATTGCAGACAGAAATTTTTTTTATTCAAAAATATTTTGTGGGTTACTTACAATGTGCTAGGTATTATTCTAACACCAGGGATATAGCTGTGAAAAAATAAGTCTGAGTCCCTGATCTTGAAAAGTTTACATTTTAGTGGAGAGACGAGAGCAAATATATAAACCTCAGGTAGTGATAAGTACTGAAGAGAAGAAAATGAATCAAATTAAGGAAACATAAAGTGATGCAGTGGTCCTTTGTTAGAGATCATCAGCAAAAGCCTCTCTGATCATTTGCCATTTGAGCCAAGATCTGAATAAAATAGTGGAAAAGAATAGCCATGGGGCAAGCTGAGGAAAGACTATTCTGGGCCAGGAATAGCATGTGCAAAGGTCCTGCACTGGGGGGGTTCTGGACGAATTCAAGCAAAGCAATGAAGCTAGAGTGAATAGAATGGAATGGTCAGTGCAAAGGGTGGATGAAATCCATCCCAAAGGGAGTGAGTGAGTCTTGTCAGTTACAGTAAAGACAGTGGCTTTTATTCTAAGGGAGATAGGAAGCTGATGAAGATTTATTCTTATTATTTAAATTTATAAACAACAGAAATTTATTTCTCACAGTTCTGGAGGCTGGGAAGTCCAAGATCACGTCATTGGCACATTTGGTGTCTGGTAAGGACCTGCTTCCTGGTTCATAGCTGGTGCCTTCTAGTGCAGCCTCACATGGTGGAAGAAGCTAGATAGCTCTCTATGATCTCTTTATTAGGACACTAATTCTATGCATGAGGGCAGAGGCCTCATGATCTAATTACCTCCTGTACTAGGCAGGGTTCTCCAGAGAGACAGAACCAATAGAATCGAGTTTTTTAAGCAGAGGTGTGATTATGATCTGACTTAAGTTTTAAAAGATCATTTAGACTGCTGTGTATTGGGGTGTGAGAGGATGTAGGAGGCATTCAGATAGTTGGGACCAATGGTGATGGTGGCTTACAGCAGTGGGAGGTAGAGGAAGTGGGAGTAGTTAATGAGATTCTGGATATACACCAAAGCTAGAGCAAAGAGAATATCCTGTGGACTTGGGATATTGAAGAATCACCCTAAAGTTTGGGAGTCTTTAATCTATACATGTTACCTGAAACCATGAGAATGAGCGAGGCTGTCTGTTGTCAACACCCGGTCCTGTGAAACTTCTTGATGTCTTACAGCATTATCCAGTAGAAATACAATAAGAGCCAATGTGAACCACAAATATATTCATGAATTTTCTAGTGGCTACATTAAATAAAGTCAACAGAAAAAGAAGAAATTTATTTTGAAATATATTTTGCTTATCCTAGCACACCCAAAATACTATCATTTCCATGTGCAATCAATATACAACTTTGTAATGAGATATTTAACTCTGTATCTCCAATATATTATCATTTCAACATGTAATCAAAGTAAATTACAGCCAATCTTTCTTGCTTATAGATTCCACATTTGTGAATTCACCTACTAGCTAACATGTGTTTGTAACCCCCAAATCAATACTTATAGTGTTTTGTGGTCATTCTCAGACATGCACAGAACAGCAAAAATTTAAGCCACCTGATGTGCCTATTCCCAGCTGACATCAAACAAAAAGGTGTTCTGCCTTCCTGTTTCAGTTATCCTATGGTAAACAAATATCCTTTTCATGGTCTGTTTAGTGTCACATTTTTTGCATTTTTTGTGATTTTTCTTGATAATTTTATGGTTTTGAATGTCCCACAAGCTTAGTGCTTGAATTTCTGACTATTGTTCCTAAAAGTAAGAAGCTATGATGTATCTTCCAAAGAAAATGTGTGTAAGATAAGCTTCATTTAAGCCTGAGTTACAGTACAGTGGGCTGTGAGTTCAATATTAAGGAATCAATAATTTGCATTTAAACAGAAACCCACATGACACAAAGTTATTTATTGATCCATTGATGACCAGAGGCTTGCAAGAACACAGCCCTCGATTTCCCTTGAGAACAGTAGTTCAGTATTTGCTAATTCAGTGTTTCCAATACTTTATAGAACTTTTATACTCTGAGTAATGAGAATCAACTGCATATTATTAAGATAGCTTACATTATTTTTCATACTAAGTGTTAAAAATCGGGTGTGTAGTTTACACTTACAACACATATCAGTTCAAATTAGCCATGTTTCAAGTGCTCAATTGTCACAAGACTAGTGAGTTTCAGAACTCAGGTAGAGGAGAAAAAAAAATGGCAAAGAAGATTCAAATGGAATGGCCAGAGAATAAGAAAAATAAAGCCAGAAAAGTCTGATGGTATAGAAGAAGGCATGAAATGAGAAGTTTCAGAAAGAGAAAATTTCATTCATGTGAAAAGGTACAAAGACATCAAGTAAGGTGTGTGCATTATTACTGGCTGCGTGGACTTCATTGTTTGTCTTAGTAAATGATGTGTGGTTCAAAACTGGTGCCTGGGACCATGTGGAGTCATGATTGGGAGTGAGATGGGGAGAAAGTGAGTATAAAACCTTTTTGAGAAGCTTGGCTGTTAAAAAAATGTTTAGGTGCTGGTTGTATACTTGAAAGGATAAGGCCTGTACCTCAAAGTGTAGGCAGTTGCTGTTGTATTTGAGAAACCAACTAAGATGAACCTGCTAGAGCTTTCTTTTTCTTTTTTCTTACAACAAAAAAGTACCAAATGTCCATTTTCTTCCCCTGGGGATGAATGCAGTCATAACGCAAAGCAACCCAAACTTGATAGTTGTGCAACTTGCAACATGGAAAATGAAATTCAAATAAAGTCAGCTGTGCTGTGGCAGGGCTTCATTGGTAATAAAAGAACTCTCTTTTCTCCTCACTGAGATTACAAAGTAACTCCTCCACGTAATAGAACTGAACTGATTCTCAACTAGCCAACTTAGAATTCTATGCAGAGTGATGGGGAGCAAGGAGTGTCTTGAAAATGCTGCCTTCTGGTATGGCTGATTTTTCAGTTTGTGTCATGTTTCATGTTGATGCTTATTATGCTCACATTATGGCATTGTGGACCCAAACAGGAAAAATATAAGAGTGCACATGGAACATCTTATAAACTCCGTGTTGGCCTATGTTGGTGTCTCTTGGTGACTGATGCTTAGCTTTGATAGCATGAGGCCTGCCAAAGCTACTGGCTGCTGGAGGATCCCTGAAGCCTAGGAGGGCCCAGGTGCACAATTTCCTTACCTTATAAACTACTCTGTAAAGTTCTTTCCCCAGTTTGTTTCCAAATGGGAAAACAGAGTTGCAGTTATCATGTGATCATCTCAAATAGCTACTTTCTCCATTTTGAGTGTGGATAGAAAGGCATTCCAGGAAAGGACCTACTTTCTGCTTGATAAATAAGAATGCTACACATTCATTATTTGAAGAAAGAATATAAATGGAAGTTTTCATTATGTCTCAGAAGTGGTCACCGCATAATAAGCCATGAGAAATAATATAATTTCCTTAATAGATAATAGTCCCCCAAGAGCTCTCCTAAAATATCTACATTGGTGTGTTTATTTGTTTAGCAATAACAATGCTCTTCTTTTATGGTGGTTAGGGGAATCCTTCTGTGAGAGGTCTCACCCGTGTCTCCAGTCTTTTTTGGGAGAAGTTTTAAGAAATCTACTCTGAAGCAGAAGACAAGGCTCCTGTGCCTGTGTGAACAAGTGTTTGTCTCCTAACAAAATGGAAATGATTTTGAACCTGTGAGAAGGAGTAAAGGGGGAGAGAGAATGACTTTTCTGGGTACAAAGTAATACCCTCCTGAAGGGACCCCAAATCACTAGTGAAAAATATGAAACTGTTAATTGTTATTAAATGCTATGTATGAACTTGAAAAGGACCTACCTAGTTGGGAATACTGGTTCACAGGGGGCCTACGTGGAGTCAACCTACAGTGGACAGGGTAACAGCTGACACCAGGTTCACCCAAATACATTCATTCACTTATACTGCACACCTCTTTTTATGAAAAAATTGGAGATACCTTATATTAAGGGTTACAAGTAAAATAAAATGTAAAATAAACAAGGAAGTTCAGCTATAAAAGGAGAAAATTCAGTGATTTTATTATGCTCACAATAAGAAGTTTTTAAAATTTCATTCATGCTTCAAGAAAGACAAATGTATTCCTAGTTCCAAGAACATTTTCACCAAGAAATAACCAGATAAAACATGATTTTAACAGGACTATTCTTTTTAGCTCATCTAAATAAAGTTGAAGGTAAGAAGGAAGTGTAACTCAAGAAAGATAAGTCTACAGAGGAAAAATGAATTTGGTCTAAGTTCATATCTGATCATCTGATCTGAGCCACTGATGGAACTTCAAAAATCAGTACTAGAGGATGCATATCTTTGTCTCTTACCTACTTCCAGGTCTTCTCAATGTTTCGGTTTGGTTTTTCCTTATTTTATTGCATTTAATATACTCAGTAATTGTCTTGGAGTCTTCTATTCCAAAGAAAACCCCATCAGAAGATTGCATAATACAGTAGAAAGAACCAGATTCTAGGTGTCATTTTAGGTCCAAATTTAGCACTTAATGAATGCATGATCTTGCCAGAGCATTTAGCCCCTCCAAGCTTAAGTTATATTCATTTTCAGTTAGGAACAATACAAGTGCCTGGTTTACTTCCTTATTCCATAAATGTTCCATATGTGAGTGTTAAGAAATAAACATGAGTTAAAAGGTTCCCCTTTCTATCAACTTCCCTTTGTATGGTTAAAGACACTATCAGGATGAGTTTGAGTACATAAGGGGCTAAAGTGAGGTTCATAAATATCTTAAAGAAAAACCGAATTTGATGAATATCCTGGAAATTCCATCGTGGAATTAAGAATCCCATAGACTCTACATTAAACAAATGTGAGGAGATGAAGGAGATCAAGAGAAAGAGAATAAACTTTAGACATTAATACTTTAGGAGAAAAAAAGTGTGAGAAATGAAGAGTAGTTAAATGGTAATTGTGGTGGGAAAATAAGAATTCCTGTACATAGAGGAATATTTGAGTTTGCTGCCCATTTGTTCATTCTTTCAAACAACACATATTCATTGGGCTTCTATGTTACAGATTAGTCTTGGATGTGTCATATCCATACAGGTAATGATTGAGGTCAGAAAATGTTGTTATGGCAATTCATATACATCACTTAGATGTCTCTAAATGTACACACAGCATATAGCATGTTGTTGTATTCGAATAAACATAAAGGGATCAGTTCATTCCCCTTGGAGAATCACTGACATAAGTATTGACCTCTCCTCACCCCAAATTCTTCTGTGATTATTTCCTTTTGTCATATTTGTGACATTGAAATTAGACCATAACAATAATTTTTAGCCTTATATAAACTAATGCATTACCTTAATCTTTTTTTATGCCTGAGTTCTCTGTTTATTCTGAGTTTATCCAAAATGGTAGTTTATAGTGCCAGCATTGGTTTTTCAGCAAACTTACTTTTTCAACTATAGAAAAACTGTCTGTGACTTCTGATGGACAGGATTCCCTAAGCTTGAAATATTTGCCAATGACACCTTTCTGCATATGCAGTGTGCCTACACAAAGCAGATGGAATCAAATGCAATTCCGCTTTACTTCTTTTGTGACAGACAAAAAAGTAGAATAGGACACCAAGAAGTTCCACAAAACTGGCTATATCATTTTAGAATAAAAATCTGGAGCAATTATTGAAGCATTCAGTAGAGCAAGCCCATTTTAGTGCATGCCAGAGCAAAGCCTACCAGTATTTTGAGGCTGAAAGAAAATAAATAAATTGAAAATCCATAATGGGTTATTCATAGCAGATGGGATGAGGAAGTCAAAGGATGAGAGCATTAGCAACATTTGAAGGCTAACTCGACATAGCTGGAAGTTGATTGCATCATACCATATACCTTCTCAAATATATGTAGTTTATACAAGTTCATCCAGATTCTTAGTATATATTTGAATTTGTGACAGTGTATTTTCTCTTTTTATAAGTTCTTAAACTCTTTCAGATCACTGAAGTATAATTTTGTGCACTGAAGACAAATTTATTAAACTGCTAAATGTTTTCAACATCACCTGCATGCTTAAAAACAGTTTACATTCTTTCTTAGTGTTTAATGGATCTAAAATAGCTCTATACCCAATCCCATATACGTTTATTTTATTTGGTTGCATTAATTTTTGATAAAAACTAGGCTTTCAATTTCAGGTGCAGCCATACGTGAATTAAATGAGTATTATGTATGTCACACCACTTTGAAATTTAATGTTCATGCTTTAGTCACAAGTTTACCATCTCCCTTTGACTCAGAATCAGGTCTTTGTGTGTTCCATGTGAGCAGCTAACAGTGCATTGATGCATTTCAGTAGCAACAAGAAAAACAACAGAATCAAGAAAGAAAACAACACACCAGTTGATTTTCACCCACAGTAGTTATAAGATCTTTCTTACTTTGTGCAATTTCTGTGCAAAGTTTATCATCTTTCAACAATAGCTAAAATATTGATCTTAACACATTAATGATGTTTGGGCCATATTTTAAGAAAGTTAATAAACTGTTATGAAAATGGTTCAGCATTTCTTTAGAAGCCTACAATTTCCTCTTTAATGCTGCTTCATTTTGGAGGGGCTTCCTGTCTCATCATTGAATTTCCACCTTTTTTGCCTTTGCTGGAATTAGTCAGTACCAGTCAGACCTCTAATGATATTTTAATGTTGGGGGGAGTGTTGGCTTAATTCAAATATATTTTCATTTTAAAGTTATAATGACTAAGTACACCTGCTCACTTAAAAATTAGCACCTAGTTAGGCAGTTTTCAATAGCCTAATCATCTTTTGATTGTCTCTACTTGTATCATAGGCAGTTCACCTGCTCTTCATCTAAACTTAAATGTTTCCTGTTTACACATCTGAAAACACTGAAAGATGATAATATTTAGAAAACAAAGAAAACTGAAACCTACATTTAAATACATTATTTATATAATTATCCTGTAATTAAAGTAATTATAGTTTGTAAAAAACGCGTTTCTTTAAAATTTTCATTTAGAGATTTCTCATGGGATAATCTGTGAACATGTAGAAAGCACACACACACACACACACGCACACACAAGTTATCAATGTTATCTGCACAATAAACAAATGTCACCTCCAGATTTAGGAATTTGAAATCTGTTTTATCTTTTCTGAAACAAATATAGCCGGAAAGCCATACAGTGAGATAATCCTATAGAAGGGATTACCTAGATTGAACTTTGGGAAATATTTAATCCTCTATAGTTTCAACAGCAACAATAAGAAAAAGTCACAGTTATACCTTGCTGAGCTATACGCTGGTGCTACGGATAGGTGGTCATGTCATATAAATAGTGAGTCTCCAGCATTTCCTATAAGACTAAGACAGTGTCAGATAAGGCCATGAGACATGAGTGTGCTTGAGGGTGTGCAGAGGCAATGCAGAATTTTCAAAGAGGTCCTGACAAGCACTCACAGTTGGATTTTCATTATCTTCAATGAGAAGGCATATCAGTCAGCTTTTTGCTATATAGTGCTATCCACATTACTGCTTTTTATATGATTTCAAAGTGGACAGCACAGTTTGTGTCCAGTTTTTCATTCTAAATATCCTATTCAATAGTTATTCTTCTTTTCTATACCTTTAAACAGATTTTTTTTTAACCACAGTGAGATCACATCACACTTTGGGAGCATTAGCTTGAAAGTGAGTTAATAGATCTGGCTTGTAGACCATCTTCAGAGGCTCTTTTAAAGAAATACTTGGAATTGAACCACAAAAGTTTTATTTTCTCTATGTTTTTGATCAAGTTTTGTGGAAAGAAGTGAAAAGTACTCAGAATATCTTCATGCAGTTTTCACAGAGAGATTCTATATTCTTGTCTGCACCTCCATAACCCTCTTTAAATACCTGACTTCAGCTCTGCATATAAGGACTCAGGTTGTCACATTTGTTGGTTTTAAGACTAGGCCATCATCATAGAAATTAAAAGAAATATAGATGATGAAGAAAGCGCTACATAAATAATGATGAAGAAGGCTCTTTGAATCTTTCACTTTCAAGAAGCACTAGTGAAAGATCCCAGTGACCCCCAACTCCTAGAAAAGAATGTCCATGGGTTGTCCAGCACCTGAAGCCACACCTGCTGCTGTCATCTGTTCTTTGATGTATCAACTTCAACAGCTTAGAAATACCAAGAACAGGAGAAAAGGAGAGGAGATGTAATTAGCAATGCTGTATCCCCAAACTTCAACATTTTCTCAGGTCATGACCCCAAGACCTGAAATCTCTCCCCGGAGATGAACATTCTTTGGCAGAGTGTCAAACAAGTGATTAATAAAAAAGCTGGAGCTTGAAGCATCCTGGTCTTTCCCACGCACAGCAGTCTCTGTCTTGGACCTCTGGAATCCTGCACCCTGGAAGTTATCCCCTATATAAACCCTTCAAACCACTCAGACGTCTTTGACTTCTTTTCAGGTTAAAGGGCTGAACTCACATTATCTGAAAGTGGCCTTCAATCAAATTAGAAATACAAAGAGTTCCGCTAATTGGATGGTGTTCACGACAATAATGTCTTAGAACTAACAAATGTAGAGTTATATTTAGTCAATCCAGTACTGACTCAAGACTAATACTGAAAGGAGAAAAGGCCATAAATTTGGGCAAATATGTGGCAGCTTCTGTAACTTTGTAGAGGGGAAGACATGTACTTCCATCTTAGAGTAGCAACGGTTCCATTTTGGTGAGCGTTGTAAGACTGGAGAGATTCTAGGAGGAATAAGTTCAGGGACAAGGCTGAATTAAAAAGAAAGGCAACACTGCTTGTCAAATTGAATGTGTGAACCAGTTCCAGATCTTGTGGATATGCTCTGCAGTGGACCAAAAGGGAAGAGTAAATATTGGGCATTCATCTGGGCTTAGCTTCCTCTTGATACTTCTCTCACCCAAGAGTATTCTTTTCACTTAACCTTCCCTAAGGTCTTCTTTGCATGAAATATGTTTATCTCAGTCTCTGATAGTTGTGGGCTGTTGGTTTCTCTGAAGATTGGGAACAAGCAACCATCAAAAAGGCTTTTTTGTATTTTCAAATTGCCGTTTTTTGGGCAATTAATATATATCACACACCATGTTGAGTGCTTTTTTAAACTTTACCTCCCTTATTCATTACAATGAGATTATCGTTAGGGATTATTCCCATTTAAGAGATAAAAAAACTGAGTCTCAGCGAAATTAGGTAAATTGCTGAAAGTCACAAAACTAGAAAATACAAAAAAAAAGGTTCAACCCCAAGTCCACCTAACTCTATAGCCTAGTAAGGCTATAGTTCATCCGCATGTCTCATCTCCTGTCTTCTATGGTAAACTCAGTTCTGCCTTCTAGTTGTTCCAGCAGGGCACACAGATACACACTGATTCTACTCTAAAGAGTTTTCTCCAAATGTATGATGGGGTCAATGTTCAGCAAGAAGCAAAAATAAAATACTGACAAATGACCGAGCAATTTATTCCCTTAAAAATTTCAGATTTAGCTTTTAACAAGGGCCAGAGGAGAAAAGAGAGATTTGTTTTTCTTCCCTAGGCTATCAGAAACGCCACCTTCCCTGGCCACAATGAGTCTGGAACACTGTCTCTTTCCATGCTTTATTCAATTGAAAAGACTTGATTTTATATTAGACTGAGCCTGGCAGCCCCACTTGACAAAAAGAAAAAAAAAAAAAAGAACACCTAAATAAATGTCTAAATTTAAAAGTCTACTTACTCATCCCTGATTGCTTCTGCCTAACAGAAGACACTGCTGGTAAATTCTTCTTGCTACCTGAAAGTGATATCTTCATCTCAAGTCACACATATGTGTGCATATTAATTTACCCATTTTTACCATTTTGGGATTGCATCTAGCACACAGAGTCTTGAATCTTTCCTCCTTGGGGGTTTGGATGTGATGACAATCCTGGGTATGAGCCCATTCATCACAGAGCACACAGCAGTATCATTTCCATGCAGTGTGTAGGTATTTTTTAATTAGCTTTTCTAGCTCAGAAAGAACTAATTAGAGGTGTGCACTAGAACAATGTTGATCTGAAGACAATAAATATTTCACCATTTTCTTGCAGGGCGTCTTTGGGTAGAAAATTTGCACTTGGGTTTCTTTCTTGATTTTAGACAGCCCAGAATCCCAATTCTACTTCTCCATTCATGTGTCCACCAAATGCATGTATACACCCAGCCTCTTCTTTGTCTATTTGTTCTTTGTCTATCACAGCTAAATGCTTCTTATTTCTCCATATTTGGCTGAGCCACTGAAAAGTCTGTCCCACAGTCTATTTAATCAATCTGACAACAATTCGTCACCAAGTATTCATCAAACACATACTAAACTGTCAATAGCACTAGGCTCAGCTGTGGGGAAAATAAATAGAACCAAAATAAAAGTAAAATACAAAGCTTCTGTCCAAGTTATTGTCAGTAATTTGTGTGCTTGTGTGTTCCAATTACAAAAAATTATGTATGTAATTGGCAATATTTCTCTGCTTTTTATCTAACAAATGGCAATTTTACGTGGTTCAAATTAATATGTTCACATATATAATAATTGTAAGTTTTTTTCAATTTACATAATTTGAGGCTACAATAGAATGAAGCATTAATTTTAGGTACAAAAAATAAGTTTAAAATAGGAACTAAAGACTACTTTTGAAATTAGAAATCATATATTTTAAATAAGTCAACTTCTATGGTGGGCAAACATTTTAAGTGTCAAGTTTTCAGCTGTTACACTATTTTATTCCATGCAATCAAATGACTCAAACAGAAAAAACAATGAGCTACAAGTCCTGTGCTTCAGAAATGGAACAAGAGGGACAAACTGATGAGTTCCTATATCACCACACATCCGTGAATATTAAAAGACAGTTTTTTTCATCTAAGTTCATGTTAAGCTCAGTAAACGGAAATTTTAATTTGACTGAATTCCACCAAACATTTATCTTAATGTCCAAATGGTTGATTTTTACTATAAATTAGGTAAGACTAAATATTCGAGGATAATGAAGAAGCCCAGAATATGCTACTGTGGCATAAAAAATATTTTTTAATAGAAGACATTTGAGTTCCTGAAATCTCTTTTCTGCTGATGAGCAGTGTCCCAAGAGAACTTAATCATCCTAAGTGCTCTCCCTGAGAGCAATTCAACTATCTTCACCGAAGAGGAGAGGTCTCCACACCACACCCAAACAGACATTGTCAAGAAACGATCATATCTCCAATCTACTCGCCTAAGGGCTCATTCATATTTTCTAAAAGTCATTTGTTTTTGATAAATGTCCTTTACTCCCAACCCTTTCCCTATTAAAATGGTACATAAACCCCAATTTCTAATCACCTCTTTGAGCCACATTTTTTTTTTTTTCTGTGAACTCTTGTATGTGCCTGTGTGAATAAAAATCCATGTCTTCTCTTGCTAGTCTGCCTTTTGTCAGTTTAATTTACAGGCCTCCAAGTATTGAACGTAAGAGGGTAGAATAAGTAACAGTAACATCTATTTCAGTTTAGGGAAAACCTTCATGACATTGTACTAATAAACAACTTCCTAAATATTTCTCCCTGTTATTTTCTGTTGCCGTTGGGTCACAGTTGCCTGGCCTAAGGCTAACAGATGATTCTACTGGGCTTCCACATTTAAAAGTTGATGGCCCATCTGTTTTCCTGTCCTCTGGAACTACTTGTCTGATTAAACTCATTGTTAAACAAAACAACTCAGTATGGCACCTCAGAATGGCAGTTGTGTCAGATTGCAATTTACACCTTTAGAAAAGGGTTTAGGAGAACAATATTGTTTTGACACATTCCTTTCACTTTTGAGCCTTCATTCTGATTTATGACTCTGCTCCTTTGTTTTAATCTTGACAATCTGGAGGAGTTTTAAACTGAAAATAAATTTACTGTTCATTTTGTTGTTACAAAACATATAATTTCAAGAGTTGGAGAGGCCTTGAGACACTGCCATTTTATAGTAACTGAGGGACAGAGTTGTCAGGGCCTTGTCCAAAAGTACATACTCAGACGGTGGAAAAGCCAAGCCTAGAACTGAGATCCCCAACCCTTGGGCCTAAAATCTTCCTATCCATGACTCCATACTGAAGACCTTATCCTAGTATGAGCTAACATTTTAAGGAACAAATTACAAGGCTCACAGAATCTGCTACTTCACATTTATAAATTCTTATTTGATCAAAGCATTTTATTATTGGCATGTAGATGTCTCACAAAAGAATGCAACACTTTATGGTTTTCTCAACAATTGCTAGTAAAATATTTAAAATTATGACAAAATTAATTCTATAGATTGTGTCTTTAATTTTTCCATGCTGAATTACAAGAATATTTGAATGGCATATGTGGAAAGACTTTCCACCATTTTTGTTCCAGCAAAATTTGTTAATGTTTTTCTCCAGAAGAAAGTCATGGAAAGTTCTTCTTCCATATGTCATTTAAACAGAGCAAACCTTAGGTACTTTCTGGCCCAAGGGCAGGAAGCTGGAATGGTTGATTTCTGGAAGAGCTAAACACCTTTTATTTATACAACTGTGCTTGTCTCAGTATAAATCTTGTATTGATAACTATTTCTTGGCTCATGGATGATGAATTTCAACTCACTTTGATTTAGTCTGATAAGCAGCTACTCTAAGAACAGAGCAGTGTTCAGTGCCAAAGAAACAGGCTCTTCATTAACTTCAATTGTCTGCAGTTCTTTAATGTGCCTATGCTTTTTCAGTTCTGCACCATTGCTCCCTAAACTCATTCTACCAGGGAGCCTTCCTCCAGGCAGCTGTATGCCTACATTGTACCCAGTTTTCAAGGTAGATCTTGGAAGTAACTATTTTCATTGTTTAGCCTAATCTTGTCTCTTCCTGAAGTAAACTCATCTTTGTCTAAATGCACATTTTTATTGTGCTTCCGTTATAACACATTACATATTCTTCCGTACTAAAATTATTTGTGTACATAAATCTCCACAACTAGATTTGAAGGGCCTTGAGGACAATATATATATATATATATATGTTTTGGTTTCCTACAATACCTAATACAATACATGCTGGTTACATGAAAAAAATGTTTATAATTACTCAGTTGAATGGCTGAGCTCAGAAAATTCTAATGTTTTCCACTGAAAATATCCCCCCAGATATTATTTGTTCTCTGTGTAGATATGGACACGAGATTTTCTTCTTGGTCACTTTGCAAACAGTGGACCTCCAGCCAGTGACGCCCCACCTGGCCCTCCCTTGGCAATGCTGCCTGCTGCAGGAAATGGCCCACCTACTCATCCTAGCAGGGCCAAGTCTGGCTTGCACACCAATTCCTGAGTTCTTGTCCCACACCTAAGAAGAATGAGGATGTGCTGACAATTGAAGAATGAATAAGGCAGGGAGTTTTATTGAGTGATAAAATAGCTTTCAGCAGAGAGGGGACATGGGGGTGGTTCCCCTACCCAAAGGCGGAAAAGTCCCTCTAATATGGTTGAGTCTGGGGCTTTTATGGGCTCAGAATCAGGGAGGGGCAGGCCATAAGTAGTATTGGAAAAGGCAACAATTGATTAGTTAAAAGGCATTATTCAGAAAGAATCAATCAGGAAAAGGAGGGGAAACAGGAAACAGAAATTCTTACTCTGGATCACAGGTTTCATTGGGACCAGCAGTCCAGTCTTTCAGCCTTCAGGCTGTTTTTGGCTTGAAGGTGGGGTTTCACAGGTACCTGTCCCTATCTGCCTAGGCGTTTGGCTGCCTCCTATCACTGTCAATATCTGTAGAGATAGATAAAAATCCTTGCCATTTTTAATATTTATTTATGCCACAATATCTTCATTAAAATCAGTACATATTACACTATTAAAGTACAAAAATAATCAAACATCAGAAGAAAACAATTTATTCAGGAATAAATCCGTTGATCCTCTATAAGTAAGAAATAAATATATATTTTTGAACACTCCAGAAAAAAGGAAGTCCCTAGTTAAAAGATACTATTCTGTGAGTGCCTTCAGCTTCAGTAGATGCCATCTCTTAAAAGTGGAAATATTTGATTCACCAATACTTAACTGAATTGATCGCAGTTTTCAAGTATCACCTTTATACAGCAGGGTTACAGCCATTGTAAAATGATCCAGGGAATAAACTGAAACTCAGAAATTACTTTCCAGAAAAAGTCACAAAATTCTTTTGCAGCATTACAACATCTTTTTTCTTCCTATATTTAGCCTTTAATGTTAAATCTCACCTTAATAGTTCAAAGCTACCTTCCATAAATTCACACGTATCTGCCAACTGTACGTATTTATAAACACTTTAACTTTGTAATGAACACTGAAAAAAAATCTTTTATTTTCTCATTTAAAAAAGAAGAGTGGGAAATGCCGTTTCAATTCTCAAATTTAGACATATTCATAAAACAAAATACTCAATAATTTTAATTGGCTTTGGAATTTGCAATGTATTTAACCTGCCACCTTTATGAGCTCTAGTGATGTTCCCAATCTATTAAGTGCTTATTTTGAATCAGGCTACTCATTTCATAAATGTTACTCATGAACCAAAATAATACTGATTCTTTTACCTTGAAAATGCTTACCTTTTGCAAGTTGTGCTGAGAACTGCATGCTTTCTGTTTTGAGATTATCAAAGCTTTTAAAATCTTTACTACCTTGGTTTTACTAGCAGATATGGTATGTTGGTTTCTCAGACACATTTAGATGTCCTGCAGTAGCTTGAGTCCTGTTCGACTTTCTGGCTTAACCTAAATCAAAGTTACGTTGAAGTCTTTCCTTCTTCTCAAAGGAAAGCCTCTTCATCTGTCTTATTCTTGATGTGCTTGCTGGGCCTGGCAGAAACCCAAATATATTTGAGAGAGGAATGATGGAATGTCTTCTAGAGGCACGTATTCAGCAGGATGCCACCAGACTGTGATGGCATTTTTTTAAAAAGTTATAAAGGAGCACATGATTTACCTTCTCACTAAATAGCTTTCATCCTCTGTGAATTTTTTTTGGCATCCCTTGAAGGTTACTAAAACCTGAATAGTATATATTTGCCCCCAGAATTGAACAAATGAAGAGACATCCTGTGGATAACCCTCCTGTGGGGTAGCACAGAGAAAATTTTACAATCTATTGAATCTAAAATTACTTTTTGCACAGCCTGATATACAGAGATATTTTAGTCTCTATCATTACTGCTTGGGACAGGCACATTACATGGAAATTAAATAATAATAACACATTTGTTGAATTCCTCTTATATATTCCATTCACTGTTAATAAATGAAGTATTCTGCACAATAATTCTACAAGTTAGATACCATTATTAGCCACATTTAACAGATGAGGAAACTGTAATATAAGTTAAATTGTGTAGAAAAACATTTTAAAAATCAAATATATATATATACATATATATATACACACAGAAACTACATAAATGTATATACAGAAATAATATACATTTATATTAAAATTGTGATAAGTACTATCAAGGACAGTATAGAATATAGTGAAAAGGTATAGCAGGGATCTGAAGATTAAAAAAATTCTTCAAGGAATGCCAATTAAGAGTTAATTAGGAAAACAATGGGTATGAAAAGGCAAAGGCAAATATGATACTGTCTCTGTATTCAAGGATCATACAGGTTAGTCAGGGAGATTAAAAGATACATAATTAATGTATATGACTTAAGTATTCTGTTAGAGTACGCAGTACCCAGACATGAGCAGGAGAGGCAAGCCCCTGAGAAAAGGGAGGTCTGGAAAATATCATGCCCCGGGGACCACCCAAAACATGCATGCTGGATAGGAGGGAAAATACCTATGCCAGAAGGAATTCCCACTAGGATGCCCAGTAATCATTCACTCTGCAGCTAACCTGTCAGAATGTAGCTGGATGCATGCTGGTAAGGAGTAGAGGGGACTTAAGGCAGAATTGGGAAAACTAGACAAAGAAAAAAAGGCAGAGGCTTGAGACAGAGGCATGAACTTCAAGAAAGTCCAACACCATAAAAACCCAACGCAGAACTCTCGGGGTACAGCTGGCTCACTCCCTTCAGCAGTCTGCCAGGCTTTATCTTTTCAGAGTGTACTGCTTCTCTACATAAACCCTATGCTCTGTATTTTGCTTCCACAAATTCTCTTTTTTGCCTAAATCAGTTACTTGTCAGAATTCTTACTCCAAGTAAGACTAAGAACCGAGGATTCCCGCACTTCTCAGTGACAATTCTAGGAGAAGCATTAAGAGTAAGCTGTATATATGGAGAGAAAAGGAAACAGTTATTTACTTAAGGCCTCTGGGCTTCCGTTATCTTACTGGCAAAATAAATGATCTTAGGATGATCATTAAGATTCCTTCCATTTGTAACATTATTTTTCTATCATCTCTTGTGATTATTCCAACCCTCCCACAAAGTAGCATATGAAAATTCCTGTTTTTTGTAGGAATGCAGAGGTGTAATGAACACCAATGACTTGCCGCAGACACACAGCAAAGTTCATGGTGGAATTATGTCAAAAACCGAACCTGTATGCCTTCTCATTCTTTTTCTAAATATTAAAAATTTGCCTATTTTAATCAACAATTGATTATTTGAAAATTAGATGAGTCAATGTTGGCTTACACACATTAATAACATTCTTACAATAAAAGTCAGATTGTTAAAATAATCTAATATTTTAACAATATTAGATTCCTAGTGTAATCCTTGGTAAAACACTGGAATAGCCTATTTAAAAAGAAAAAAATAAACTTTAGAAGTTAACAGGTTTGTATACCCTACGTACCACGGTAATATGTACCATTGAATGAGTTAAGCACAAGACTACATGAGACTTGCAGGAATAAAACTTCAAACACTAGCAAATAGCTGAAAATATGTTAACAAAGGAAGATATTATAAGCAGGAAATATGGACAATAATAAAAAAGATAGAGCCTGCAAATATCATAAAATATTTCCCATTGAAGATTGTATCTTTTTAAATAGAAAACATAATTGTTGCTACTACATAATGTTTTATTTGATAAAATGAGTTTGCTAAAATATTATGTTGCTTCTTTATATCTGCAATGGCTTGTTTGGAAGGTCTTTTAAAAATTCTTTCAGCAATTTTATTTTTAAAACATGTGAAGTTTATTTTTATGTTATTCTTTGCCAAACATGCACTTTTAGCTATTACTTAATTTTCTTCTTTATTTCCATAAAAATTACAAGTTTTAATTCAGAGACAATAATAATCTAAATATTAAAAATTTAGGATTACCAAAAGCTTTAACAGTCACACAGAACCTTCATCATCTAAGTGTCTTGTAAAAAATAACTACATCATAAGCATTTTCACATTGAGAGTCATTTTTTTCTACTTTACATATATAGTATGGTGGAAAACATATGATTATAATTTATTCTAGTCAAAGAGAAACAGACCAATTTCAAATTAGTTCCAGAAAATGGTGACAATATATGTTTGTGTGTATGGGTGTTGGAGTGACAGGGGTGAGAGCTGGGAAGAGGCTATCAAAGACTCAGAGTTTGCACAGCCACCACAAATGGTAAATGCAGCACAAGTAAATGCATGTGGGAAAGGTGTCAGAAACCCAGGCCATACTCTCTTTTACTTAATGGCTATGTGATCCCTTGGTTTTGCTTCTGTGTTACATTATTCATGATTTTTCTCTGTATTTCTCTATTCTCCAATCCTGCCACCAAACACCTTCCTCTACTTCTTCATTAGTTTACACATGGTCCCAAATCATCCACTCCATTTTCCAAGACCAGCTGGCCTTCTGCTTCTAGAATACACCATCAACTGACTTGAAGTAAAATTTTGTTTCAATTTCAAAATCCCAAGGAAGGTATTCAAGTGCCTTTATTTCTTTGTTTAAGCTAAGTCTTAGATTTGAATGACATGCCTACCTCTGGTCCAGTTAGACATGCTAAAGAAATCATTTCATAGGGCTCTGGAGGGAATGGCTATGACTGTACTCTTCGACCCAACTCCTATAAATAAAGCCATTAAAAATGAAACATGGGACCCATATATGGGCTTCAGGAAAACACAATGTTTATTTAACAAGTTGTAAGAAATCTGTGAACCCTCTTAGAAAAAGCTCATAGCACTCATCAGATTCTCTAAGTGTCCTATTTCTCTACCTCCCCGCCCCCTCCACTGACAAATTAAGATTCATTTCTTCAAAGAAATCTTCAGGTTTTTCCCCACAGTTTTTCCCCCTAATTGCACTTTAAGTTATTGGTATCAATTATCAAGGGTCATGGAGCAAATTACCAAAATAGATAATTATCAAGGAACACACAGAAATTGTAGAGTCATTTTTGTTGTTTTGTTTCTGTTTTCTTTTTATCTATAATTTTCTGAATAACTGCTTGATGTATCCACTTCTACACTAAAAATATTGTTGGTAGTAATGATATGAAATGAAAATCCGCCCAAAAGGACTTCAGTAAACGAATCAATGAACATTTATTGAATATCTATAATATACTTAGAACTGTGCTAGGAGCTATAGGGTACAACAGAAAAAAAAGTCCCAGTGAATGCTCCTGGAAATCTTATCGTCTAATTAGAGAGACAGAGCATCCATACGTGAAATTGCTGCTGAGCCAGACAACATTATGAAAATGTTAAGCTATTTGTACAGAAGGGATTGTACAAGGTTCAGAGCTTGAAGGTCCCCTCAAGTTCCTCCTCATTTTACATATCAGGGACCTGAGGCCCAGAGATATTAAGAGGTTTATGTTAGTAACTGACAAATACAAAAGTCTAAGCAAGGGCTCTTTCTACTATATCAAGATAGGTATTAATCATTACACAACGAGTTAAAGAATCAAGGTATTAATATGGGCAGAAAATGAAGAAATAAAGGAACTAGACCTTTAGAAATAGACACTCCATACAGATGAGCAAAGAGGTGGGAAAAGGAAGTCCAAGGGCAATCATTTTTAGCAATGGCTGGAAATAAGAGTGGGGATGAGATGCAATGACAAGATACGTTGCAGAAGAAAGAAGAGAGGGAAGACTCAGCACAGAAGCCTGCTCAAATGGACATGAGATTCATGTTGGGGAAGAGGCAGAGTATAAAATAATTTATGAATCAAGTATCTGCTTGGAGATTTATGGCCAAAGGCTGTCCATTATCATCATGCATGTTTTTTTGTTTGGCTCTGGTTTTAGTCTGCTTGTCTGTGCTCACACGTGTACATGCACTGACATGGATGTAGTGATATTGTTCAATGTTGTGAAGGGAAAGAAGTGTAACTTCCCCCTATTTCAACAAGTCTGTGTGTGAATTTTGTACAACTAATTCAAATGATGCCACCTCATATTAAATTACTAAGTCCCCTTATTCCATTCAGTTGTATTGTTTTCCAATTTTATTTCATGCTAACAGTGAAATTTTCTATCACACATTTGGATTTAATTCACTTTTTTGTTTTTAAGCACTAAATTAATATTTCATAAAAGAATAGTTAATTCAAAATCATTTAAGTTTTTTTTTAATGTCCTTCGCTTGGAACCGAAGCTATACATAAAATGTTTTCAACAAAGATTGTGGCAGTCCCCTTGCCTAGGGGTAAATATTACAATAAAACCAACCAAAAATACTGTAGTCATAAAATCTCCATTAAAAATACCTATTTCAAATGTCATAGAAAAAAGGAAAATAAATTTTGGATCTTTTTTAAAATAGACATTTTGAATTATGTTTATATTCTTGTATAGATACTGCTCTTTTTTTTTTCTTTCTCGAAAACTATTGGCCCACAGAAAATAAAGACGATGGGGAATATATTGGATGTTTAAAATAAGACCACTCTCCTATTCCACTGAAATTAGAGGCTGTGAATAATAAACTTACCTTCTATATTTTACTGACTACTTTGTGGAAAAGGAAGAAAGATAGTTACAGTATCTAAAATCTTTGATTATCCCTTCACATGTATACTTTCTACTATCTCAGAGGTAATTGGCTGAAGTATAATTATTATTCATCATCTATGCTGAAAAATTTAAACAAAAGGGGCAAAAGGGTTTGCCCCCATCACCACCCGAAACCCTCCTAGCACAAATTACTGCCTGATTCTAATTACAGTTTTAACCACTGGCTGCTGATTCTTTCATGAGTGGTGAGGTAATCCAATCAGGTGGATTGGGAGCTCACGTTAAACACACCACACACAGAAATTAAAGTATGACTGATGGGTTTAAAAGCTGTTAATCAATATGTAGCGAGAGCTAATTCAATTCTCTTATGTTCCCAGCCTTCTAAATCACTGCCCAAAGCTTATTGGAAGTTCTCACTCTTGATTAGATGGAAATACAGGTGTCAGACTCACTTTTCCTCTTTTCTAACTTTTCAGACTGCTAGTCAGCTGAATTAGGTCTACCTACCTTTTTTTTTTAATCAGAGGCTTTGAGGTAATAGTATATTCACTAGGCATATTCACAGGTCAAGGTATTCCAGGTTTCATTAATGTGCAGGTCTACATGACAGTTAATCTGCATCTATAATATATTCACTGGAAGATACAGTGGGTTTATTTCTTCAAGTACCTTTTAAACTGATACATTTAGAAGCATGCAAATAGCCAATTATCTTTACCTGAAGACCATTAAAAATCTACCTGCATCAGGGACAGGCAGCAGTGGCTAAACCACAAGTATAAACTGGCAGCTTACCCAGAGTATAAGTGTGAAGGCTGGGATGAGGCACATGGTAATTAAAAACATTCTCAAAGTCTCCCTTTGAGAAATGTTCTTGGTTTTGGATGGTGCTGTATATGGGCTTTCAGCCACACGTTCTCTTGTGGTGTGTGTGAGCAAGCCATAATTTGGAGACATCTTAAAAGAATTCCAGCAGAAACAAATGTGCTTTTATTTTTTGATCAGCATACTCTCATTTTTCTTAGAACCCAAAATTAATGAGGGTTGGGGGAGTGCCACTGGCTTTTTGATATATACTATGTAAGAATATTTTTGGTTTAGAAAGTTATTTACTTTGCAATGGATTGCTGATGTTTTTAAAGATTTGGAGTGAGAAGGAAAGCCTGGAATGAATGAAAAATTAGCCATTTTGGGCAGTGTTTTTTCCTTTTAAGATAGGTTTAGAAACAACAGCTTCAACTAAATAGGTTTTGGTTTTAGTAAAGAATCTGTTATATTACAACATTGTCTGATTTAAGAGAACTCCTGAGATTCCTTATTATCACTTCCAAAAAATGAACATTTTTACAGATTGACTTATACAGAGCAAATACAAGTTTGCTGTAATTAGTGATTAGTAATTTGCAATCCAAATGTATGGTGTCATAGGGTGTTTTTTATGTAATCATTAGCTTACACTGATAAGCCAAAATTTCAGTCTTCTGGTTTAGTCTCTATCTCTTAATTATTTCCAAACTGTTGGACTGAAGCATAAACTTTTATCATTGCCTGGATGCTTAGACTCCTCCTTGTTCCACTTTCCTGCCCTGCATGCACCTCCGGGCCCTACTCCTAACCTCATCCTTGACCTTGAATATTTCATGTGTTGATCTGTTTGGCCCTAACCTTCATTTGTGACCTCGACTCCTCCATTGAATGTTATAAAAATCACATAACTTTGCGTTTGTGATTGAGTGCTACATCCACATTCTACCATAGACCAAGCTAGTCTGTGGTTCTCACAACCTGACATGGGCAAACTTGAAGAATTATTTTACTCCTTTCAAAACAATCAGAGAGGTTATGGTTGCTGTATCTATGTTCTTATGAGATATTGAGAAATTATTGCTCATAGCTGTGATATAAGAGAAGATACATGGCAGAAGATTTTAAAATGGATAGCCAATGATGATGGTAAAAGAAGCACCGGTCTAAGACCTAGGTTTGACATTGACTGCTACCAAGGACCTCAAATTCTTTCTTATAAAATGAGGGTTTTCCAAGCTTATAATGGCTACTATTGTTCAATGATTACTGTGAGCCATGTTTTTCTCATTTTTTATTCAAGACAATTCTGCAAGGTATATGTCATTTTACAGATAAGGAAACTGGAGCTTAGCAAGCAACAGAGCCTAGATCCAAACCTAGGCATCACCTGCACTCTTAGGCAATATACTAGACTCCCTCTTAATTACTTTCTATCAGAAGTGATTCTATGATAATCCACCTTCCAGTATATAGTCTAGCAGAAAAAAAGAAAGCATTTAAGAAAAAGGAAGAAAAGAAGGCAAGAACTATCTGTATATGTGTTTTTTCTGTCCTCTTATTCTAGAGCAGGTGCTTTTAGAAAGCAAGAACCACATTATACGTATAATTCTAATTTCTCCAAGGTGTCTAAGGATCAGGCCTTGCACGTTGTTGACACTGTGATAGGTCATTGTTGGCTAAGTGAGCATTAGGTTGAACAAATAATATCTAAGTTTAATTGAGGATGGGAGAATATGGTAGACACACACTCAACTATTAAATGGGCCTTTGATTACTTATAGAATAAAACCCTGGGAGGAAAGAAAGACTTTATATAAATACATAAATGTAGGAATATTTAAGAATAGCCATCAGTAAGGATGTTCTGATGGTAAATAAGAGGAATTCTGACTCAAATTGAAGAAAACAACGTAGAAATTTGTTTAATTTGTTTTGCTTTTTTGGCTCATGTACACAAAAGTCCAGAAATCAGGCTGACTTCAAGAATGGATTAATCAAAAAACTTTTCAAGGTCTAAGTTTCTTCCCATCTCTCCACTGTGTTTATTGTATGGGCTTCTTTCTATCTGTTTCTCTTCATCTCGTTAGGATGCGTGCCTCTTTATTCATTTTCAGCAAGGACATGACTTTGTTTTAAGACATCCAACAAAGTGCTGAGGTTCTCTCAAATGCATGTGCCTGAAACCTCATGCCCACCACTAAAACAATCCCTTCCTCCATAATATTCTCTTTGGTTTAGCATAGATCACATGCTCCACCTAAAGCAGGAATAGAGACAACTTTTCTAGGACCACATTGATTACCAAAAAATGAAAAAGAGAAGGGATGGTTGTTGAGATTGGTAAATGGGGATGCAAACTGGTACTGAGAATGCAGCCAGACAATGTCAATTAAAGAATCTTCCTGACCAGTTGAAGGACAAGTGTCATGTTCAGGAATTTGGGTGGTCTCTATTAACCAAATTCCCTAGGGGTGACATTTCATCTTGTCTGATTTGCCTCAAAGATGAGTCTTGGGCTCTGTCTGATGCTCAAGCAGTGTTCTAGTAGTGCTCTTACAAGCTGGTAGTGGAGCAGGCCAGTGCCATGGACCAGACAGTTGGGGAGACAGATAACCAGGTGATTGGGAGCTCTTCATCCAGAGATCGTTTTCAGAATTTGAGGGATCCTTTCCCCTTTCTTACAACTGTATTCAGTCTGAGTCAGTTACAAGGTGTTTCTTTTATAAAGGGAGTTAAATGCTTTTGTAAAGGTATGCTTTGTTTAAGGTTTATGAAAGTTGTTGCAACTGTGCTGAGGTGGCTTTGTCTCCTGGAACTCCCTGGACCAGAGTTGGAAATCCCCAGGCCAGGTTGCATCATGTAGCTAAGTGACACAGTGTCACCTGGGTGAGATGGGAGTAAGCCTAATGGCTATCATTAATCTTATAACTGCAATATGTCTCTTAAAGCAGACTATACTGAAGGGTTCTTTGTGATGACTGTTCAGGACACCAAAGGACCTTGCACAGGTGTCATTGTTGTTATCATGGTAAGTTGATACTTGGCTTATATGAAAATGTGCTGGTTGGTTGTAGTCTTTCTCACATACCTGGAACCACTCCATTTACTAACCCCACGTTTTTCTGTATGAAATACTCCAGGATTTGTAATTCCTCCAAAACACAAAATGTAACCATTGTGATTTAATTATTCCCAAGCATTAACTTTATTCTTTAAACACCTTTTCATAGCATACACAATTTCAAATTTAAATAACCTAAAGATTTAGGAAGAAAATTTCTAATTTATTCTGAGAAAGATATTTTCCATAGGTCTTTATGTTTATATATATATTTCATATACATGTTTCTCGTATATAAGTTTCATATATATATTTCTCATATATAGGTTTCATATATATGTTTCTCATAGCTTTCATATATATGTTTCTCATATATACCTTTCATATATATGTTTCTCATATATACCTTTCATATATATGTTTCTCATATATAGCTTTCATATATATTTCTATATATCACATATATTTCATATATGTTTCATATATATTTCATATATATGTATCACATATATTTCATATATATGTATCATATATATTTCATATATATGTATGTTTCATATATATTTCATATATATGTATGTTTCATATATATTTCATATATATGTATGTTTCATATATATTTCATATATATGTATGTTTCATATATATTTCATATATATGTATGTTTCATATATATTTCATATATATGTATGTTTCATATATATATATAAAAAGAGACAAAACTAGCTTAAATGTCTCTAGGCACATTTCTAAACAATGTTTTGTATATTTCTTGTGTACTCAACTTTTGATAGTCCATTTTCTTTTGAGCCTTCTTGCTTAAAACAAATACACCTTTTTAATGATCTTAACTGACTCACTATATTTTCAAAGAATATATGTGAAGTAAGAAGTCAAATATTTCCAGCTACTATTCATATAGTCAGTACTTTTTAGAAAAAAAAATGCATCCTTTTTTTAGAAGATGTATAATCTTGAAGGTCCTGACCTTTAAGTGTGGATTTCATGAAGTCCATGAGCAACCAAAAATTGCTTGCAAAAATTTTTTTCTATGTGTTTTGTATTACTCAGCTAGAGCTTCCATAACAAAATTCCATATACTGGGGGATGTAAACAACAGAAATTTATTTCCTCACAGTTCTGGAGGCTGGAAGTCTAAGATCAAATTCCTGTAGGGTTGGTGTCTTCTGAGGCTGCTCATCTTGGCTTGCAGATAGCTACCTTCTCACTGTGTTCACACATGGACTTTTCTCTGTGTATACCCCTAGTGTCTCTTCTTCTTCTTCTTAGGACCCTGCCCTATTGGATTGGGAACCCACCTTTAGGACCTCATTCATCCTTAATTACCTCTTTAAAAGCCCTATTTCCAAATACAGTAACATTGGGCTGAGGGCTTCAACATATACATTTTTGGTGGAACACTGTTTAGTCCATGATACGATTAGGCTTTGTGTCTCCACCCAAATCTCATCCTGAATTATAATCCCCATGTGTCAAGGTAGAGACTCATGAGGGTGGTTTCCCCCATGAGGTTCTCATGATAGTGGGTGAGTTCTCACAAGATCTAATGGTTTTATAAGGGGCTCTGAAACTGGCTTTGCAAAATTATAGCTGAGGAAATTATGACTGAATGTAATCAGACCTAATTGACTCCACATTGCTTCTAACTTTTAAGTTGTCCTTGTTCATTCCTGGGCATAGGCCAAACTAACTTTAGGAAAGAATCCAGTTTATGGTTTGACTCTGAAACAAAATTGATAACAGCTCTTTCCCAAAAAGGTACCCTTCTTGCCTGGGAACCAGTCTGCCTTTGCAGGACTAACAAATTAGCTACAAGATTAGAAATTACAGTTTAGGTGTCATGCAGCCTCTGGCTCCAAGAGTCTGAACCTTCCCAAATTGCTCCTGGGGATAACATCACTACTGTAAAACTGAAGATCAGTGCTTGAGGTATTTTGCAGACCTTACACTTTATGGATCAGCTGACACCACCCAGACTGGTAATCTGGCTCAACCAGTTTTTCCATCCCACCCAGGAACAGAAGACAGCAAGAAAAATTCACTTCGACCCTGTATGATTCCATCTCCAACCTGACCAATCAGCACTCCACATCTTCCAAGCCCCCACCCTACAAATTAGCTTTAAAAACTCTGATCCCCAAATGCTCAGGGAGACTGACGTTAGTAATAATAAAACTTTGGTCTCCTGCACAGGTGGCTCTGTGTTAATTACTCTCCCCATTGCAATTCCTTTGGAGGGCAAGGCGAACCCACTGGGAGGTTACAGCTCTTCCCTCTTCACTCAGCACTTCTCCTCCCTGCCATCCTGTGAAGAAGGTGACTTGCTTCACCTTTGCTTTCCTCTATGATTATAAGTTTTCTGAGACCTCTCCAGCCATGCTGAACTGTCAGTCAATTAAACCTTCTTCCTTTTTAAATTACCCAGTCTCAGGCAGTTCTCTATAGCAGTGTGAAAACAGAGTAATACAGTAAATTGATAGCACAGATAGTGGGGTGCTGCTGTAAAGATACCCAAAAATGTGGAAGTGACTTTGGAACTGGGTAACAGGCAGAGGTTTGGAGGGCTCAGATGAAGATAGAAAGATGTGGGAAAGTTTGGAACTTCCTAGAGACTTGTTGAATGGCTTAGACCAAAATGCTGATAGTGATATGGTCAATAAAGTCCAGACTGAAGTGGTCTCAGAAGGAGATAAGGAACTTGCTAGGAACTGGAATAAAGATGACTCTTGCTATACTTTAGCAAAGAGACTTGTGGCATTTTGCCCCTGCACTAGAGGTCTGTGGAATTTGAACTTGAGAGAGATGATTTAGAGTATCTGGTGGAAGAAATTTCTAAGCAGCAAAACATTCAAAACATGACTTGGGTGCTCTTAAAAGCTTTCAGCTTTATGCATTCACAAAGAGGTGGTTTGGAATTGGAACTTATGTTTAAAAGGGAAGCAGAGCATTAAAGTTTGGGAAATTCACAGTATGATGATGTGATAGAAAAGAAAAACCCATTTTCTGAGGAGAAATTCAAGCCTGCTGCAGAAATGTACATAAGTAACGAGAAGCCAAATGTTCATCTCCAAGACAATGAAGAAAATGTCTCCAGGGTATGTCAGAGGTTTTCACAGCAGCCTCTCCTATCACAGGCCCAGAGGCCTAGGAAGAAAAAATGGTTTCCTGGGCCAGGCCTAGGGCCTTGCTGCTTTGTCCAGTCTTGGGACTTGATATCCTGCATCCCAGCTGTGGCTAAAGGGGCCAACATACAACTCAGGCCATTGCTTCAGAGGGTGCAAGCCCTAAGCCTTAGTGGCTTACATGTAGTGTTGGGCCTGTGGGTGTGCAGAAGTCAACTGAGGTTTGTGAACCTCCACTTAAATCTCAGTGGATGTACAGAAATGACTGGATGTCCAGGCAGAAGTTTGCTGAAGGGGTGGAGCCCTCATGGAGAACCTCTGCTGGGGCAGTGCAGAAGGAGAAATATGGGGTTAGATCCCCCATACAGAGTCCACACTGGGTCACAGCCTACTGGAGCTGTGAGAAGAGAACCACCATCCTCCAGACACCATAATGGCAGATCTACCAACAGCTTGAACCATGCACCTGGAAAAGCCACAGACTCAATGCCAGCCCATGGAAGCAGCCAGGAGGGGAGGCTCTTCCCTACAAAGCCACAGGGGTGGGGCTGCTCAAGACCATGGGAACCTCCCCTCTTGCATCAGAGACATGAAGTCAAAGAAGATAATTTCAGAGCTTTAAGATTTGATTTCCCCACTGGATTCCAGACTTGCATGGGGCCTATAGCCCCTTTGTTTTGGACAATTTCTCCCATTTGAATGGGTGTATTTATGCAATGCCTGTTTCCCCATTTTATCTAGGAAGTAATTAATTTGCTTTTGATTTTACTGGCTTATAGGCAGAAGAAACTTGCCTTGTCTCAGATAAGACATTGGACTTGGACTTTTGGGTTAATGCTGGAATGAATTAAGACTTTGGAAGACGGTTGGGAAGGCATAATTGGTTTTGAAATGTGAAAGGGACATGAGATTTGGGAGGCGTTAGTGGTGGAATGATGCAGTTAGACTTTGTGTTCCCATCCAAATCTCATATTGAATTATAATTCCCGTAATTCCCATAATACTCACGCATCAAGGAAAAGATCAGGTGGAGGTAATTGGCTCATAAGGGAGGTTTCCCCAGTGTTGTTCTCAAGATAGTGAATGAGTTCTTACAAGATCTGATGGTTTTATAAAGGGATGTTTCCCCTTCAGTTGGCCCTTCTCCTTCCTGCCACCCTGTGAAGAACATGCCTTGATTCCGCTTCACCTTCTGCCATGATTGTAAGTTTCTTGAGGCCTCCCCAACCATGCTGAACTGTAAGTCAATTAAAACCCTTTTCTTTATGAATTACTCAGTCTCAGACAGTTCCTCACAGAAGCATGAAAACGAACTAACACAGTTCATAACATATATATTTGGATTTTTCAGAATGAGATTCAATATCATCATTAGATTCTGAAAATGATCTCTGATCACCAAATAGTTGAAAAACAGATTGAAACCAAATCTTTCATTTTATACATAAGAAAACTGAAGCCCAGAGAGATAAAATAGTCAGTCTTTGATCATACAGCAACTTTCTAATTAGGTGAATTGAAAACCTGTATTTACCTGATAACTTGTTCTGTGAATTCCCTGTGGGACTCTGCAGTTAGTATTCACAACACCCGAAAGCTAATTTAATATGAATTATCAAGGAATGGGTGTGAATGTAGTGGGGTAGCTAAGCTGAGCCTAAACCAAGATTGCCTGAGTTATAATAGGTGAGGGATAATCCAAAAGGAAACTGTTAGTATCTAATACCTGGGGCAGATTTAGGAAGATTTGAAAAAGTAGACACACTTTTATTTGGGAAAATGGTTTCCATCCAGCCAGTAAAATTATTTCTAAGTCCTTATATAAAGCAAAAAGAGCTATCTGAAAACAGATGATAAAAGAGCTGTTTGAATAAGATATCTTGTGAGATTTAGGTCACAAGCAAAGCAGTTTTAGAGCCCCAGTGATTAGTGAAGTCCTAGAAGTGGGAATGAGGATTCTCTCCATTTCTCCCTAGAATTCAATAGCATCAGCTGGAGAATCTGCAAGGAGCCCTCCCAGGACAGCAGCAGACTGGGGAGACCAAGGACCACAGAGCCAGCATGGTTGTACTTCCCAAATGACTTCTAGTCAGTGGACTTCACTAAGAACATCAAAATGAAAGGAGGCAATTCATGTAACATATCCTGGCTACTCCCAGAAATAACTAGTGTGAATTTAATAGGAGTGTTGATGTTCTATAGTCACATAGACATGGGCCACGAGTAAGCCAGATTTGGTAGTTAAGTTAATATACACTTGCTGATACTCAAACTGGGAATGGGAAGTCCAGGGATATTCTCTGTCTTTCTCTCTCACTATAGATAGATAGATGATAGATAGATGATAGATAGATAGATAGATAGATAGATAGATAGATAGATAGATAGATGATAGATAGATAGATAAATAGATACATAGATATACACATATATACACACACAATTTTCTACTGATGATACTTTTCAGATATGGATGAAAATTCTAATGCAATGCAAAGTCCAATTAAAATGAATCCCACTTCCATTTGCATATACTGAGAGAAATGTTGCAAACACTAACACTTTATTAATTTCTATTGAATGGTGATAATATATGCCTGTTAAGTGGCTCTTTTTTAGGATTAAATCATTTCCTTCAGGTGACCTGATTTTCTTCTCGTATCACAAATGAAGAATTCACAAGGAAAATTAAAGATGCTAAATAAGGTTTCTTATTTTGTCTAGTTCCCATGATAACACGAGCTGCTGTGATGATGTTAACATAACAGGTGAAAGATTCAGTCTTCCCAGTGCCTCGAGTAACCACTTCTTGAATTAAGTGGTGAGAAATACAGTTCAATTTCCCAAATAATCTGCTATGTTTCAGAAGTGGTGAATGCTAACACATCTGTATCAATGCAAGGGCCTCCTCATAATTCTATTTCCTCTATTTCTGCTCTTCCAAAATCAGAATGGCCCTCTGGCCACCCTCTCTTCAAACTCCACCACTGACCTGTGGGAGGATCAGGTATGCAAAAGAGATTATTAAATCTGGCAAGAGATAAACAACCCCTGCCATAAGATCAGAGATCCCTTCCATATTACCTTTGGGTTTTCCTGAAGCCTCAAACCCCATAGTCCCCTGTATTTGAGTCTTCTTTGCCTCTGAGCTCAGCATGGGGCTCAAGGCTTGTTTGACTCTTAAGGGTGGAATAACTATCAAATCGTCATTGTCTGATTTTTCCCCGTTGATGAATGAACAAGGATTTTCCTTTACCTGTTTTGTCTATGAAGATTCACCTGATTTCTCAACCCTAGGATCCCATCTCATCCTTGTTGCATGCCCTCTTTTTATTTCTGCCCAAAAAAGTCACCCAGAAAGAAGCTCTGTATAAATAAATAGCTATTCATAATTTTACTATAAATTTAAAACTTAAAAATATCTGAACGCTAAATAACAACCCTAAGGAAGAGTCAACTACACCTCCTGGTTCTAGCTTTCTTTTACTAACTAATAAGAGTTCCCCAAAACAGCTATTATATTTTGAGTGTATACAACATATCAGCAGGGTCTGGAATTTTCCACATATAATCTCATGTAATCCTGTCTTTCATCATGCTAGGTAGGTATATGTAATCTTATTTTATGGTTGGCAAAAGTTCTTCATATTTCTTTCCTCCTACAAATAATAAGGAAATCAATGTGATTCAATGAATTCACATAAAAGGTATGTCTTTTTAATTATTGTTATAATTTCTGTTTGTTAATTAAAATAGATCCTTAATACAGGAATTTCAGGTTTGGGGGAGAAAATGGGAGACGCAAGAACTTTCTCCTTAAGCTGCAACAGGTACTGCTGGTATGGTCAATTGCTAAGGTCAGCCAAAATACATTGAAAGAAACAAAGACATGCGCATGGGCCTTGTTCGTTATATCTTATCATAGTTAGAGGGAAGATGAAACCCTGAAAGATAACTGGATGGTTGTGACTATCTTAGACTAACACAAGCTCTGGCCTGTTTGGGGATATGTATATGAAAGAGGTGGCAAAAGGAGAGTTGATGTTACTCAACCTCCTCCATTGCCTCAGAAAGTTTGGGTTCCTCTTTTTCTTGCACCTTATCACTGAGGGCTTAGCAGATCCTCTCTGAGTTTCTTTTTGTCCTGCCATATGGCCAAAGAATCTTTCAAAGCATAGGAAAGGGATCACATTTTACCTTAAGCCCAGCCAGTCATGCACTTGAGGTTGAATCACTTATAACATGCAACATGCTCAGGTGGCTACTGTCAGTCTCAGCAGTTGGGTTCTGCCAAGGACAGGGTGTCTGGGAATTCAGAGAACTCCATATGGAATTCAGAAGACTCAGTACAGGCAGGCTTCTGCAAAACAAAACATCTTTCCAGCCTTCCCTTCTCCTCCTAGAAAACTAAAATAAATGGTTTAACTCGTTGGAATTACAGCAACTCGTGTAATTTATACAAATCTTACATACCTTCAGTATAATAACTAACAAGTTTAAGAGCAAGCATTTGTCAGACTTTACTGCAAATGTATTAAATTACATCCTTTCAGGATATTTTGGCTTCAGAGCTTGTTGTTTACCTGGCATAGTCACCTTCTGAAAGGCTTTATTATTTATTTTAATGGAAAGAAATGATGGTGATAATACCATGCTTAGAAATCAAGGGAAGGAAATCAGGCCAACATTCTGAGATTATTGCAGATGGAAAAGCATTTAAACTGCTAGCTCCAAGAAGAAAGCTCACAGCATTAGTTTACTCCAGAAATGACTATTAAATTTTTCCCTTCATAGAAAGCCCTAGAGGGCAAAACTTATCTAGACTTTCTTCTTATTATCTTCCAGGTCTCTTTAGGCAACACAGTTTCCAATCAATGAGTCGTGAGACCTAAATCCCCATAGATAGATTTGGTAGAATGAGTGAGGGAGGTTGGTGCTCAATGCCTCCACTGTGAAGCCACTTTCTACCCAGAATATGGCTTCCACCTACAGACATTGTGGACCCACAATCAGTGTTATCTCTGACTGTTCTAACCAGTGATGAAAAACCATATAAAATCATGATTACAAAGCAAAACTAGTCTTTGAGATTTTGGTTTATGGATGTCTTAATATGAATTCCCCTTGAAATGACCATTGTTTTCCATTTGAGTTGAAATGATTTCCAACCAACCTAAAAACCTACAACATAAAACACCTTCATTGCATATTTCCTTTCTGGAGTTTAGTTTTCTGATTCTGAGAAAGGTTTGAGAGGCTAAGAAGAATGAGGTCAGATTGGTTGAAATAGTCATGGATAACACTGTCAGCTTTTTTGAAAATCAAGAAACAGTACTTAACTGGCTCATGACTTTCAACTTGTGTAAGAAAACCATTCTATCACATAAGACTGAATCCTTGGAGATGGGCTGTGCCATGTTATAAAATGGGAACCATTATGGGAGATGCACACGTCCAGATGACTAGCAATGACAATGATGAATTTGTAATTGGGCAGAAAAACAGCCACTGAATGGCTTTAAGCCAAATGTAATAAATATCATTACAGACATGCCAATGCTACACACAGAAAGAAAAGTTATGACTACAACCTCTAAGATTTACTACTGTGAAACTTTGCCTTCATCACAATAAACTTTAGAGAATGATAGCTGCTAATCCAGTAACCAAAGTTTCAAAGATATAATGCTTCAAACTATTCTGGTAGTGACTTTTTTTTGGCATAAGTACAGTCTTTGCCACAGAGGTACTCAATATTTATTGAATGAATAACTAAATATCTCCTTTATTATCCTTTAATAAGTTGGGAAATGTAATGCTTCAAAGGGTTGCTTAGAAAAGTTTCCTGAAAGTAGCCTTCACTCTGTATGAAATTTAAATGAAGAAAAGCAAAATGTAATGAATTTTTGAAAGTTCTCTGTAGTAGAAAACTTCCAACATGGGCTAAAATCCTTTCAGGCCAGTGTAGACGCCTTGTGACTAGATTATCCAGCATCCCAAGACCTTATGACTCTGGTAGATCTATGAACATTTTTCAAAGTCAAATAAATCCGGATGGTGTTCAAGGGAGGCATTTAATAATTCTAAATACTTCATAAAATATTTGGCTTCTTTTTTTATTTTAACTCTCATTTTGGTAACTTTTAATATACAGTCTGATCTCATTTTTGCTTTCTGACAAGTTAGTTCTTTTAAAAAATTGAAATCGTAGATATTTTCTTCCTTTACACTTAAAGACTACTGGAATAATGTATAAATAATTTAAAATTTGAAAAGAGGATGTTTATGTTTATGAAAGGAGCCATATTCTTATCTATATACACAGTTAAATAATTTGAACTCTCATAAAATATGTGACATCCATAACAATTACAAAGTTTACTGATTATCTGAACTGGAACATCAACTTCAAGATTTCAGTGGACGGCTGCGTATACATTCTGATTAAGTCTCAAAGAATAGAATACTGATGCTCAAGCAGCCTAGTGTGATGGTTAATTGTAGGTGTCAACTTGGCTGGGTTAACAGACACCGAGATAGCTGATAAAACATTATTTCTGAATGTGCCTATGAAGGTGTTTTCAGAAGAGATTAGCATTCGAATCGCTGGACTGAGTAAGGAAGATTTGACCTCACCAATGTGGGCAGGCATCATCTAATCCATTGAGAACTAGAATAGAACAAAAAAACAGAGGAAGGGTGAAATCACTCTGTCTCCATCGTTTTTGGCACTGGGACATGCATCTCCTTCTGTCTTCAGGTCTCAGAACTCTAGGTTCTCCGGCCTTTGAACTGTAGCACTCATACCAACAGCCCACAGTTCCTCAGGCCGTTAGCTTCAGACTGAAAATTACACTATCAACTCCACTGCTTCTCAGGCCTTTAGACTCAGACTGAAATATACCACCAGCTTCCCTGTTCTTCACCTTGTTGACAGCATGTTGTATATTGTAGAACTTCTCTGCCTTCATAATTGCATGAGCCAATTCCCACTATAAATCCCCTCTTATATATCTATATCTAATATGGTTAGGCTTTGTGTCCCCACCCAAATCTCATCTTAAATTGTAATCACCATAATCCCCATAATCCTCAGGTGTCAGGGGAGAGATCAGGTGGAGATAATTGAATCATGGGTGCAGTTTCCCCCATGCTGTTATCATGATAGTGAATGAGTTCTCATGAGAGCTGATGGCTTTAAAAGGGGCCCTTTCCCCCTCACATGACACTTCTTTTTCTTGCTGCCTTGTGAAGAAGGTGCCTTGCTTCCCATTCACCTTCTGCTTTAATTGTAAGTTTCTTGAGGCCTCCCCAGCCATGCTGAACTGTAAGCCAATTAAACCTCTTTCCTTTATAAATTACAGAGTCTTAGGCAATTCTTTATAGTAGCATGAAAATGGACTAATATAATATCTATATCTGTATCTCTCCAATATGTTGATTTTGTTTTCCTGGAAAGCCCTGACAAATATAGCCAATTTGCGGGTTGGAAGGGATGGCATTTCAGAAAAATCTTTTGTCTCTCTTTCAGTTTTTCAAATAATAAATTTTAAAAATACTTCAAGAATATAGAAGAAAACTAAGATTACCTATAATTTTGCTAGCAAGATATAAGCATTAATATTAAAGATTACTTGTCTTGGATGTCTTTCATTCTGTGTATAGGATTACTTGTTTTCCTGTAATGTTGCCAGCACCAGATTTTATAATTTTTAAAGCTTCATTTATCTGCTAAAGGACAAATGTCATCTAATTTTAATGTATATTTATTGGAGTACCAATGAGGAAGAACACTTTCCATGTCCACTATTTGTAAGTTTTTTTCCTTCCCTTGTATAACAGCCTGAATAATTGCCCCATAAATATGTTCATGACCTAATCTCTGGAACTTGCAAGTGTTACTTACAGCAAAAGGGATTCTATAGATGTGACCAAATTAAAGGGTCTGAGGTCTTGCTGGGACTAACATAATCACAGTGGTCTTTAAAGAGGGCCACGGAAGGTGTGAGAGTTAGAGGAAGAGGTGATGTGATGATGGAAGCTGAGAGGAGAGGGATGCACTTTGAAGATGGAGAAGGGAGGTACAAACCAAGGAGACAGGCGGCCACAAGAAGCTGAAAAAGATAAGAAATCCCCTCAGAGTCTCAGAAAGAAACCAGCCCTGTCAGCACTTCTACTGTAGCTCACTGAGACTGATTTTGGACTTTGACCTCCATTACTGTAAGAAATACATGCGCATTATTTTAAGCCACTATGCTTGTGTTAATTTGCAACAATCTTGTGAAATCTTTTGTTATTGAGATATTTTTCTTACTGACTTGCAAAATATCTGGGTATATGAGGACAATAACTTTTTTTTGTAAACAACTTTAGTAAGGTATTATTGACATACCATAAACAGCACATACTTAAAGTGTACCATGTGACAAGTTTTGACATATGCATATATCCATGAAATCATCACTATAATCAAGACAGTGAAACTAACCATCACACCCAAAATGTCTGTGTACCACTTTGTATTTCATCCCTACCCCACTTACCTGCCCACCCTCTTCAGGTAACCACTGGTCTTCCTGTAACTACAGATTAGTTTGCATGTTGAAGAGTTGTATGTAGAGAACCATACATAACATACTTTATTTTTCACATTTCCAGTGCCTTCAAATAGTTGTTTTTAAAATATTTTGTCTAGAGTTTAATAATTGTTATCTCTTGGCTTGGCAAATAGTTGTTTTTAAAATATTTTGTCTACAGTTTAATAATTGTTATCTCCTGGCAAATAGTTGATAATTTGTTATTATTGAAAGCTGAACTTCAGCAGGATTATTAGAATAACAAATCCCTGCCAGCTAGGTTCTTCGGAGTGACAGTGTGTGATTTCATCTGAAAACTATGCATAGAAATCGACAAATTTTACATGTTATTTAAATTTGTGTTTTAGAACTGTATCATGTTAGTAGCATTATGAATAGGCAGATTTGAAGGCCTATTATCAGTGCAGTCCTCAGGATAGATTTTCTTCTTAGCTGCATCTCTGTGTATCTAAGAACTTACTGAACAGCTCCTATGAGTAGCCCAACAGCACTTTGAACTTATCATGTCCAAATTTGACTCATTAGCTTTTCCTCCAAATATTCTCTATCTCAGTTGGTTTCCATGACCATTTATTCAGTCACCCACGCTACAAACTAAGAGGTCATTCTTGCTTCAATCTCCTTCTTTATTACCATATCAAATGCAGTTAGGGACGGGAGCAGCCTTATAATTTCAAGGAAAGCCTCTGAATGTGTTATAGGGCTCAGAAGGGGTTATGGAAATGAATGCTTTGTGGCTGGCTCCATACTCAGCCAAGGGAAGGAGCCAAGGAAGAAGACTGGATTGATCATATGGAATGAATTGTGTGATGCAAGTTTTAGAGAAGGAAAAAAAAAAAGCCTGAATTCCCAGGATGAGGAACGATTGCAAGTAAAAATAGAGCATTTGGGAACATATCAGCACTGTAGTATGGCCATGGGCCTGAACTAGGGAAGTTCCCCAGGTGGGGAGGATATGACAGTTAGACAAACGAGTATATATAGAACATCAAGATGAAAATGTATAAGGCTAGGAGCATGGGAGAAATGTGACAAAAAAAAAAAAAGGAAAGAAAAACAGTGTTGCTGTATTGGAAGGAATTCAATACATTGTATGATAAGGCAACAAGTTACCAACAGAGATTTAAATAAAGATATTAACTTGACCATATTTGTTGTTGTTTGGTTTTTATCCTGTTGGCAGTTTGTAGGATTGGATGTGGTGGGTGGAGAAATTAAAGTGTTGGAAATACTGCCAGAGGTCTCTTGTAATAGTCTATGAGAGAGGATGTTGCTGTGTAAATAGGCTCAGTGGTTATGAAGTAGAATGAAGAATCCAAGCAAATTTTAGACATCATTCTAAAGTAAAATTAAAAGGGGGATACACTTAGGTATTGGTGAAGAGAGAAAGAGGAAGGATAAAAATGACTTCAAGTTTTCTGGTTTACATGGTTATTTGATTTAGAGCATAGGGTTAAAGATTGCTTTAAGCATATTGTCAAGCCTGGTGATCATTTTCAGTGAGTAGCTGAATCTGAAGCCAAGAAGAAAACATAGACTTTTATGTCCCCAGTAGCTGTCATCAATAAGCAACTAAATGCTCATCTTGTGTATTAATTCAAGCAAATTGGTAGTGCCTACCTGAGAGCCATGCTGGGTTTGAATTTACTTCCAGGTTCCGTGAAAAACAATACATGTTTGGCAACTTCCATAATGGGTAGAAAGTGGGTGGTAGCAGCATGTATCTCAATTCTAATCATCGTTCCAGCATTAGGAGTACAAGAAGAAAAGGACATCTAGGACAGAATTGCTTTAATTAAATTTTTATTGACAAATTGTAATTGTACATATTTATGGGGTACAAAGTGTTGTTATTACATATAGAGATATATGTATAGTGTGCACTGATTGAATCAAGTACCATATCCAGCACCTTAAATACTTATTTATTCCATATGTCTAACTGCAACTTTGTACTTTTTAGCCATCATTTCCTCATTTTCCCTGCTCCCAGCCCCTGCTAACCATCATTCTGCTCTGCTTCTGTGAGTTTGCTTTTTAAAAATTTTATACATAAGTGAGATCATACAGTATTTGTCTTTCTGTGACTAGTTTGTTTCACTTAGTGTAATTTTCTCCAGGCTTATCCATGTTGACCCAAATGACAGCATTCTCTTCATTTTGAAGGCTGAATATTATTGCGTTGTGTAGACATACCATATTTTCTTTATCCATTCACCCATTAGTTGACACTTAAGTTGATCATATAACTTGGCTATTGTAAATAATGCTGCAATAAATATGGAAGCAGGATATGTCTTCAACTTAGTGATTTCGTGTCCTTTGAATATATACCCAGAAGTGAGATTGCTAGATCCTGGGGCAGAATTTTTGGTACAGCAATATTTAAAGTGATTGATAGAGAAGAAATGCAAAAGAAAAAAGGCAGTAGGAATTAATGTAAAGAGAATAAGAGCAAAGGGAAAAAATTTCTTTTCTAGAAAAGGTAATAGTAAAAATCTCAACAATGAGTAGGATGAACTCTTCACTGGATCTTACAGAGACCATGGGCCCTAATAATAGTTTCAGTTCCAACTCTAAAATCTATAACTATTCCAATCTTTCAAAGCTTAAGGAAATTTTTTCCTGTAGGATTTTCTATACAACCTGTCACTGGATCCCTCCAAGACTTCTAAAATCAGCACAGGAAGCTGTAGGAAAATAAATTCTAAGTGCTAAGTAACTGTATTTCAGTTAAACTTTGGGGATAAAATCTATTTCTCAGTTGATCTTATCAATTGAGAGCAGCCTGATGTTATTAATATTGTATCTTCATATTCAGGGATAATTTTAATGATGCAAATATGGTGGGTGATATTTATAAATAATAATCAATAGCTATTGTGCAATAAATATTGTGCTACAGTAATATGACACTAGAAGACATGATAAAGCAGTCAGATGCTTGTAGCTAGAGGTAGAAGCACCTTGTAAAGACTGATGCGGATTATTGCATTACTGACTCAAATTTCACAAGTGGCACTCTTACAATGGACACGATGTTCTGAAATGTTAAACAAGTCTTAGTAAAGCTCCATTTAAAACAAAGAAGTTTTTCCTTCTATTTATAGAATAGTCACATTCTAGAAATGTAATGGTTTTAAAATGGTTCCAATACATTCTATGTTAAATGATTTAGGTTCTTGAATTAGATATATATCTATATATTTATATAAGCATAATATACAACATTAATGTAATAAATAATTACATAAATTTCTGTATTAGTTGGTCCTATTTGAATGTCCAGTGAGACTTCTGAAAATTATGAGGCTGAGAACAATTCTTCGTACAGGACTATCCTGGCTCCCTCCTACTAAACATCCACAGCACACTCCAATGTTATGAATAATATTCCCCCATAAATTTAAGAAATACTCCCAAGTGAGCTGTACTGTCCCCATTGAGAACCACTACTGGAGAGGATGCCTTACCTACATGCCGGCTGAGGTTTTTCTGCCTCTTAAGATAGAAACATCGGATTCACAGTTCATAGAGGTCCTTTGTACTCAAAGTGTTGATGAGAATTTCCAGGTGTGGGGTGGGGGGTTGGTGCTTACTTTTTCAGGTCACCTGTGTCTCTAAAGGACTGCTTCTGCTGAATTAGTCCACTTTGCAGGTGATCATTCCATCCTTTGGCACCATCTCTCTTCCATACCTTTTCAACCTGGAAATGAAATGTCACCATGTTCTTCAGTTTATGGAAGAGATTCTCACCCCACCCTTCCCAGAATGTATTTGTTTTTAAGATAGATTTGACTAAAGTTTTGGTAAACAACATTGCCAAGACATAAACAACTTTTATTCAATATTCACATTAGAAATACTGTTTTAAAAAAATTCAACATCTACCCCTCAATGCTTTCTCTTCTCTCTGCTTTTACCAATCTCTAATTTACTAATAATTTCTAATAAAGAGCCATATGATGTGTGTAATTGTGTGTGTGTGTGTGTATGTGTGTGTCTGCATACTCATAGCCTCACCTTCTATCACATTTATTCAGATTGGTATTTTCTGATGCTCGCTAGTAGGAATATCTACCTTCCTGATATTCCCGTTAACAGGAGTATTATGTTCAAATCTGCATTTTTATTTGACTCATTGAACAAAACTGCCAGTTTCTAGAAAGGTGTCCTTTGATTTGAATGCCTTAAGGTCAGGCAGGCCATGTAAGTGTGTTCAGCTGCGTGTCCATAACTCAATAGGGTACGACAGTTACTGTGGGGAGCAAAAGGGGAGCTCTCTGCATTAACAACCAGAGGTATCAAAACAAAACTGATTTAAAAGTCTTCATTCATCACCAATTTATGTCCCCTGTGCTATAACTTTTGTTTCTTACACATATAAATATAACACCGAATATGGTTGCCATTAATAGTAAAAGTTCATGACACTGGAGAGAACTCTGACCAGAAGATAAAGAGTCTAGGCCCAACTTAAAAGGGCCTTGAAGCCCAGGGTGCACCCAGGAACACCTTCTGGTACTTGTGCCTCCTGGAATCACTGGGTTAATGGAATAAGGGCAAAGTCCTTTCTGGCTTGCAGAGTCTTAGGAGAATTTATAGAATGTAGGAGTAGTAGTCTGCGAGTAGGTCATGTTATTTTCCAATTCCACCCTGAGAAATAAGTTATAATAACAGTTTATATAGGCTACACCTGTCATCTTAAATGTATTATAGCATCTTTTCAGCCAAAATGTCTCCTGAAATAATAAGAAGTAATTTCAATGTGATACAGGAAAAATGAACCTGAAAAATTGACCTTCAATTTCTAATTTATAGATGGCTCTCAAGAGCCTTCTTGAAGTGATCTTATCATCTGTAGGTGGACTCTAGGTAGCTATGGGCATTTATCATCCAACTATTGGGAAAAGAAAGGTCTTTAGTTGCGTTTAGTACCATTCAGTATGCTGACACCACAGTTACCAGGCTTAGATCCACAGAGATCATGCATAAATCCCTCTACCAGCTAGCATCAGAATCAAGATAAATACCCACTTACAAGTATCCTTAGTGTCCTTACCTCTGTGTTTAGGTTTAAATCTTACATAATAGAAGACCAGAAAACAAAAGAATAAAGCCTCTACAAGTCGTTTTTATCGTGTATCCAGGGTTAGGCAACCTGAAAGCATAGTGAGACCGAACAGGTCAGTGGAACACTTTTGCTCTTTGTGGAAACCAGTACCCAGAGACCCCAGAAATGCACTTTGTCTGGACGGTGGGAGGCCGGGGGGAGGGCAGTGGGGGAGTAGAACTGTGAGAACTGAGGCTGGAGAAATAGGTCAAGATCAGAAACTGGAGCACCAAGAATGCCAGGCTAAGAACATGGTGAGCCACTGGGAGTTTTTGAACTTGGAGTATTTATAACTAAAATTGTGCTTTAGAAAAAATTAGTCTGGAATGGATGTTAGAAATAGATGAGCATTTCACATTGATAATATTCTCAGAATAATTGGTTAACTCTGCATTTTGACTGTGTAGCTACTATCTAATTATGCTGAATTGTATAGGGTTACATTTTAACTTGTAAAGTTATTCCATAAAGAACCAGAGGAAAAATGTGGTTGAAAGGCTACCACAGTAATCAAAACTCTGTCATCAACATGCCATTAATGACATTTTTTTAGCTTGTCTGCTAAAATCTGTAAAATTTTAAACTAACTACTTACCAGTTTAATTATACTCAAAACCTATTTTCAAAAAGGATGCAAGTTAGCTTAAATTGGAATATAGTTTTAGTAAAATAATGACAAAACTATGATTTTTTTTTCTAAGCATTACTTACATGAAATCTCCCTGAACTACTAACTCAAGGGACATATCCACGATGTTCAAATACTAGAGCCATAGGGGGAAAAAAATCAATCTTTTATTTGCTAGATAAGAATTAGGTCAAAGAAAACATGCTTTATGTTTTAGTTTCAGTTCAGATTTCTTTTTTAAAAACCTGGGAATCAAAACCATGTGTGACATATCGGGGACAAGCACACATACGCAAACAATGATTTTATTATCCTGCATCATTTCACCAGGAATAGTCACAGAACATATTACATATCTTGAAAAGGATGAAGCTATTCAGAATTGATCTCTTTAGGCTAACATGAATTGGCATAGCATGTCAGCACAAATCCTATCATTTTGGGAAATCTCAAGATAATAAAATAATTTAACTATATATTCTGTAACATTTACAATGCCATTTCCCCAATCTTTGAGCATTGCCATGCTCCTTTTAAGCTTTTGTCTCCACATCTTTCCTTCTTCAGCTCTCACTTTCTCTTCCTTTCAATCCATCCCTTTCTCCCTCCCTCTTTGCAATCTTTTTAGTCTTTTCATCTTTGAAATGAGATTGGAGAAGCAGCCAGAAGAAAATACATGGTTCATTTTCTTCTAAATATACTCAAATTTCTATTTAAAATAATAGCTTCCTTCTATAATTGTTTTAGAAGCAGTAAGCTGACTCACAAACCACAGCTAATAACAAAAGCAACTCAATTTAGTTCTTTCTAGTAACTGCCTGAGGCACTGGCTAATGGTGAGAGAAAGCTACAAAGAATGTTCCAAAGAGGGGGAAACAGCTACCATTAAATAGCTTTTGTTAAACCAATGTTTTAAAAGGCATATACTACAATTATAAGTGTGTTAAAGTTGGCAAGACTTTATAAGAGAAGAAACGGGGAAGGAAGGTCATTCCTCGTTAGCATCCTCACATCCTACACAGGAAGGAGTGCTGATCTGAATTGACCAAAGCTGAGAACACTGGGCTGTAGTCACTGGGGCAGAGCTTTCTACTGAGTTAAGCCTTTCTCAATGTTTGTAATTTCATAGACTCTCTCTAGAACACATAAAATACTGGTAACACCAAGAAATAGAACCAGGATTCCTTGGCAGAACTGGGGCTCCTTCCATTCCAAGGTATTCAGGATGGCTGACATCTTTTCAATGGTGTAACATGTAAATGTATGACCAGTGCTGTTCTAAAATATTTCTACAAACTCTTTGCTACTACTTTCCTTAAGAGATAATCCTTAATTCAGCTCTCCTTAATTGTGGACTGGTCTTAGTGATTTGCTTTTATCAATTAAGATATGATGGAAGAAGGGATGTCATTTCCAGTGTTAGGTTCTGAACAGCCTATAGCTTCTGTCTTGGGCACTCTTTCTTGAATCATTTACTATGGAGGAAGCCAGATGTTATATTGTGTAAGATAAATAGAGACGCCCACGTGGAGTCAACGGAAGCTGCCAGAAAGAGCAGGGAAGCAGCTTCTCCAATCCTTTCAAATAATTGTAGCCCTGGTAAATAACCGGACTGCAACCTAATAAGGAACCCTGAGTGGAAACCAGATAATCCCTCCTAGTTTCCTGACCTTGAGAAACCTTGAGAAAATAAATGTTTGCTGTTTAAGCTGTTACATTTTGGAGCAATTTGTTATACAGCAATAGATGACTAACATAATTACCAGTTTGAAAATATAAATAAACTAATCACTTAATAAGTTAAGTGGAGGTGAGAAGTTGTAGTACATGTGTCTATATGCACTCTTTTTGGTGTTACTTGCTTCTCCTGTGCTTGAGTGGTGGCACAGCTTGGAACTACTCCTAAAGGAAAGATGATCTGACCATTTCTTCTCAGTCCCCAGCATTTACTCTCTATGTAACATCTACTCTCTCCCAGCATTTGAACAATACTGGAGGAATGCTCTGAGTCTGATCTCCCTGGCCCAGCCAAGTCATTTCTTGATTGGGCTCCCCTTTGGCTAGGCTTATTTGCACAGGGGGTTACTTGGTAAAAGGATGTCTTTTCTGCATCTGAAAAAGACCCGATGATATTTTACTTTTTTTTTCATTCCATGAATTTGAAAATAAGGTTGTTTTTACTACTGTTCTTTATCTCTCACTCTTCCCCATGCTCTTCCCACTAATATCTGATCTCAACTAGAGAAGGGAGTAGGTTAAACAGGTTTTTAAGTCAAAGTAGAAGCTGTGGCCATCAGCATGTGCCACTCAGATCTCCTGCTGCAGGGAGTGTGGGAACAGATAGCACCAGTTGCTGTGTTCTGGATCCATCACTAAACCCACCCTTCTTAAGGCTGCTGTCAATGGGAGGCTGGGAGAGCAGGGTGGTGATGCTAAGGAAGGCCTGTTTCTGTAAAATTGGGGATATCTTCCACAGGGGACTCCTCTGACAGGTAACTATGTCTCAAGAACCTCCCATTGGCCTATCCAAAATATTCTTCCGACTATGCCTGAATCAGACACTCTGCCTTTCCAATCCTCCTTCCTGAAGAGATTCCTTCTTCACAGCGGTAACACACCTGCAGATCTCTGCACCTCATCGAGTTCCCTCGACCTTTTCCGCCTTACACAGGCTTTTCCCAGTAAATATCTTGCACATAATAATCTTGGAATCTGCTTCTAAGAAGACCCAACTAATGCATCCCCCTTTCATTCTGACACATTCAGGGGGCTGTTTAAGTAAAGGAGCTTTCCACCGTGCCCAATGCTATGTTACTTAAATTAGATGTCATGGTTTGGGGGCCAATAACCTACACCTGATCTCAGCCAAAATGCTGAGAAGTGATAGAGGGGCCAATAACCTAAATAGTGATTAAGTGTTAATTTGCCTTATTTTGTTCTCTGTGCATATATCTCGAGCACGATTTTCACAGCAAAAAATATTTGGTCAAGAACAGAATGTACATGAATGGTTGGATTCCTACTCATTCTCCTTTTATTCTTAGTGACAAACTCATTACATACTAGGGCAAGGACACACTCAGCCAAAAGTACAATTACATTTTTCTTGTCTGCCTTGTAAGTGTATTAGCCAGTGTGGTTGTAGGGGAGGAGAAATACTGTTTCCTCTATCCATTCTATATTCATGGCTGAGGCCCCTATAACAAAAGACAGAGTAATAAGAGAAAGGCACACAAATGTGCTTAACATAAGTTTGACATTACATGGAAGCCTTAATAAGGCAATGAAGACCCAAGAAATGGGAAAATTTGTGTATGTTTGTGCTAGATTTGATGAAGAAGTGAATAGTTGTGGAAAAGTTGTAGGTTTTAGAAAGTATGATCTAATGGTAATGAACTGGGGAGAACTCAGCAAGGCCCGTTTATTCAGATTCTTCCCTGAGACCCTGTGTCTTCAGGGTTGAGGATGTTCCTTTACTCTGCCTGTCAGGAAGTCACTTCTGGAATGAGGGTCTTTTGACCTGCTTCAGGGAAAGGTCAGAAAATCTTTCCTAGGTTTTATTACATGCTTCGGCGGAAAAGGCTAGAGGAAAGGTGAGAGTGACCTTCTTGCTTCTTCTGTTTTCTCAAATGTCACATTATGGGGTGGCTTGTCCTGAACCCTATCATTGTGCAAGGAGAAATCATTACTTTAAGGAAACTTTCACTGGGAGTGTTGAGGCAGCTGGGACACAAGGGATACTTTGGCCGTTTATCCCTTCTCTTTCCCTTCTGTCTCTAATGACAATATGATAGCTGGAGTTTGAGAGGCCTTCTTCTGAACATGATTTGATTTTAAGAATAGAATTAACCCTTGAAATATGATGAAGACTTCCTTCGTGTGAAAATAAGTAAATTTCTGTCTTGTTAAAGATACAATTATTTGAGAACACTGTTACTATCAATAAAATTTAATCCTAACTGGTAGACAGACCCATTCATTAATCTCTGATCAATGAACTTCTCTCCATGCTAACTTATTAATAGCACCCTATTGACCCCAATGGTAGATACAGTTAAAGGCACCCCATTTCAAAAATAACTTACAGTTTAAAAGCAAAACCAATACAGAAAAATTTGACATTTTGAAAAGCTATATTAGAATGGTTAGCCATATAAAAGATTTTATGTCCCAAAGGTAGTATTTGCTTTAGAACTTTATTTAGTAAATTCTACTGTATCTCAAAATTCATTCATATATCATTTAATTCATGATAGATACTGTTGTTGGGAAAAGAGGCAGGAAGCCTATTAGAAAAACTTAACACTAAATTGTGTAAAATTTTTTGCATTGAAGAAGAATGAGAAAGGGAGACATAAGCTCTGCTAATGATAGGCCTAGTGCAAGGCCATTATCGCCACAATGCGAGCTCTATTCATTTCTCATCTTAGTCTGTAGTAATTTGTTAGGTTCTGCTGACTATATTATTTACACACCTGTAATAGAGTCTACTAGTTGCCTACCAAGATCTTTTCCCTCTTTTCCTATTTGTTCATGGTGAGATTAAAGCTTATTTATGGCAACCCAGATAAAGACAATACTTTCCACCATTCTTGCAGCTAGGTTTGGACCTGCAATTAATTTATTAGCGTCATTTGTTTAGAAGAAAACAGCTTTTGCTAAACTTCACTCCTTTTTTCTGGAAGCTGAAAGAGGAAGACGCATACCACATCTGGCATCAACCATGAAGAAGAGGGCAAAGTGGAAGGGATTTGGAAGCCTCTTTAACAACTTCGCAGGCATGGTATATCTTTGCATTTAAGTTTTTATAATTTCCTTCAATAATGTTTTGTAGCTTTCAGTGGAGAGAACATTTTTCTTACTTTTTTTCCTAAAAATCATTTTTAAATTTAACATTTTTATTGCTTATTGCTAGTATATAGAAATGCTTTTGATTTTTATATATTAAACTTGCATCTAGCAGCTTTGCTAAATTCACTTACTAATTTTAATAGCTTATCTGTAGTGTCTTCAGATTTTTTAAATACATTATCAGTTTGCCCTGAGTCATGATATCTTATTTGCTTCCCTTCCAGCCTTTGTACATGCTATTTTTCGATCTTATCACAATTATTAAGACTTTTTGTACGATAATAAATAGAAGTGGTGTAAGGAAGTCTTTCTCATATGGCAATTTAAAACACTTGGAAATTTTCTTAAAATCCAAATTCTGATTAAGTAAGTCTGTAGTGGGACCTGAAATTCTTCATTTCTTTCTTTCTTTTTTAAATTTGTATGTATTTTTTATTTTATTATTTATTATTATTACTATTATTATTATTATTATTTGAGGTAGAGTCTTACTCTGTCACCCAAGCTGTAGTGCGGTGGTGAGATCTTGGCTCACTGCAACCTCCACCTCCTGGGTTCAACCGATTCTCCTGCCTCAGCCTCCCACGTAGCTGGATTAAGGCGTATGCCACCACTCCCGGCTAATTTTTTTATATTTTTAGTAGAGATGGGGTTTCGCCCCATTGGCCGGACTAGCCTTGAACTCCTGGCCTCAAGTGATCTACCCACTTCAGCCTCCCAAAGTGCTAGGATTACTGGCGTGAGCCACCATGCCCAGTAAAAATTCTGCATTTCTAACAAGCTTCCAGGTTATGGCATTTTGTCAATCTACAAACCTTAATTTAAGTAGCAGAGATGTAGTGAATATCCTTGTCTGCTTCTCAGTATTGGGGATGGAGCATTCAACATTTTGGCCACAAGCATGGTGTGTGCTAGAGGTTTTTTGCTTGTCTGATTTTGTGGATATCATGTATCAGAATAAGACATTTCTTTTTGTTTCTAGTTGACTTGTCAAAATTATTGAATGTTGAATTTTATCAAATTATTTGGCTACTTTTGGCCGGGTGTGGTGGCTCACGCTTGTAATCCCAGCACTTTGGGAGGCCAAGGCAGGCGAATCACGAGGTCAGGAGATCGAGACCACGGTGAAACTCCATCTCTACTAAAAAAATACAAAAAATTAGCCGGGCGTGGTGGCGCGCGCCTGTAGTCCCAGCTACTCGGAGAGGCTGAGGCAGGAGAATGGCGTGAACCCCGGAGGCGGAGCTTGCAGTGAGCCAAGATCGCGCCACTGCACTCCAGCCTGGGCGAAAGAGCAAGACTCTGTCTCAAAAACAAAACAAAACAAACAAACAAAAAAATTATGTGGCTACTTTTAATGAAATTCTTATGTAATTTTTTGTAGTAATTTGTTAGTGTGGTGAATTACATTGATTGCTTTTTCAAACTTGAATCAACCTTGTATTCCTGAGATCAGTTCAACTAGGGTATGATATAGTACTCTGTTTATGTATTGTTAGATTCAACTTGCTAATATGCTATTTAGGACTTTTATGTCTATGTTCATCAGTGAAATTGAAAGGTAATTTTCATTTCTTTTAATATTCCTTTCAGGTTATGGTATTATGATTACATTGACCTCTTAACTTAATTTGGGAAATTGGTCCCTTTATTTTTATGCACTGAAAGGATTTGTGTAAGAATGGTTTATTTCTTCCTTAACTGTTTGAAAGAATTTACCGTTAAAGCATGTAGGCCTGGAATTTTATTTTTGTACAAGTTTTTAGTAAGGAATTTAATTAGATAAAGTATTTTTAGTTTGTTTTATTACTTCTTGTGCCAATTTTGGTAAACCTGGCTTTCCTAGGAAATTTTTCTTTTGTTTAAATTTCCAAATTTATTGGCACAAAGTTGTTCATAATATTTTCTCACGTTCTTCAGAATCTGTGGTAACATCTCTTTTCATTTCTGTGATTGGGAATCTGTACTTTAACTTTTTCTTGGTAAGCCTTGCCAGATATTTATCAATTTCACTATTTCTTAAAGTAACTGATTTGTTGTGTGGTTCATTTTCTCCATTTCTTTGTTTTCTACTGTATTAATTTATGGATTGTCTTTATTTTGTTCCTTTTATTTTCTTTGGGTTTCTTTTGCTGTACTTTTCTGACTTTTTGAGACAGTATCTAGATTATCAAATTTCCAGTCTTTCAGCTCTTCAGGTATAATGCATTTAAAGCTACACTTTTCCTTCTACTAGTTTAGCTACATCATATGAATTTTGATATCTGTTTTTATTATTATAGTTAAAAATATTTTCTATTATCTGCCGAGAATGCTTCTTTGATACCTTAGCCAATTGCTATTTCTAATTTTCCTAATCCTCAACATTTGGGGATTTTTGGATTAACTTTTTGCTATCACTTTCAAGATTAATTCTACTATGGTCAGAAATATTCTGAATGGCTTTTTATTCTTTGAAAGATTTGGTGATTGGTTTTATGCCTAGCATATTGTCAGTTTTGATAAATGACTCATATGCATATTTACTTTTCTTCTATCCCCACATTTCATGTTATTGGCATCATGATTTTAAATCTACATGTATTTTAGGTCTCATAAAAACACTATTGTGTTTTTGTTCAGTCAATATTTACTTAGTTTTACCAGTGATTTTTTCTTTTTCCTTATTAATTCCTGTAGTTTCATGTTTTTGTCTAGAGTAAATTTTCATCTTCCTGAAACCCCATTTATTTATTTATTTATTTATTTATTTAAATGCAGGTCTTCTGGCAATGAATTTGTCAGTGTTTGTCTGAAGATGTCTATATTTTTCTGTTTATTTTGTTTTCGTTTTTGTTTTTGTTTTTTTTTAAGGAGTCTCGTTCTGTTGCCCAGGCTGGAGTGCAGTGGCGCGATCTCGGCTCACTGCAAGCTCCGCCTCCTGGGTTCTGGCCATCCTCCTGCCTCAGCCTCCCAAGTGGCTGGGACTACAGGTGCCCATCACCACGCCGGGCTTATTTTTTCTATTTTTAGTAGAGATGGGGTTTCACCGTGTTAGCCAGGATGGTCTTGATCTCCCGACCTCGTGATCTGCCCACCTTGGCCTCCCAAAGTGCTGAGATTACAGGCATGAGCCACCACGCCCAGCCTAGATGTCTATATTTAACTGGAACTGTTGAAAGATCATTTTCAAGGGTATAATATTTTATATTGTCACCTGTTTTCGAACTCTTTAAAATTGTCATTCTATTGTGAACTGGCTTCCACCACTTTTATGAGAAATTAGCTGTATTTCTTGTTGCTTCTTTGAAGATAATATTTTATTCTCTTGTGACTTCATTTAATGTTTTGCTTTATCTTTCTTTTTCAGAAATTATATGATAATGTATCCAGAGGTGGTTTGTTCATGTTTATCCTATTTGGTGTTCATGTTTTCTCTTGAATTTTTGAGTTAATGTCTTTTGTCAGTTTTAGAACTAATTTTTGTCATTACCTTTTAAATATTTTTCTTCACGTTTTCCCTTTCCTGCCCTCCTGAGACTTTAGTTGCACATATGTTAGATTATTTCACAGTTCCAATATGTCTCTTATGCTTTTTATAAATTTTCCATCCTTTTTCATCTTGTTTAAGCCTGAATATTTTCTACTATCACATTTTCAAATATACAAAACCATTCTTCTGCTGTGTCCAGTCTGTGATCAAACCCATCTACTAGTTTTTAATCTTCATTATGCTATTTTGTGATTCTCTAATTTTCATTTGATTCTTTTATGGATTTCAGTTCTCCACTGGAATATTTCATTTTTTCATTTATTGTTTTTAACATGATAATCTGTTATGGTAAAGTGTACGTAAAATAACTCCTGGGAATTTTGGATAGGTTTTTTTTTCTCTTGACTCTGACATATCTGTAATTTTTTTTCTGAATGACAGATATCATACAAAAAAAATTGAGGTGGCTCTGGACGATACATTTATCTTATATTCTTGTAGACTGCCTGAGTCGGAGAAGATCATCTTAATCTAATCAAGAAATGAACCAACTGAATCACAATTTTATAGGTCTCTTCCACCTCTGATTCTACCCTGTTTTCAGGCCTGACCTGATTTCTAGGATTCTTCTTTGATAAGTCCTGAACTCTAGTTAGCATATCCTCAGCACTGGAAGATTGGAACAAACTCAGCTCCTTCACTGACTTTTGCTTGATTTCGTTGCCTATCACCTTATGCAACATAAAATTTGTCGACTGCACATGTGGGAGCTAAAACCTTTATCTTATGGATATAGAGAATAGAATGATAGATACCAGAGATTGGGAGGGGTAGATGGAGATGACAGGAGGGAAGAGGAGCAGTTGGTTATGGATGCAAACATACAGTTAGATAGAAGAAATAAGTTCTAATGTTTGACAGCAGGCTAGGGTGACTATGCTTAGCAACAATAGTGTGTATATTTCAGAGTAACTAGGAGAGAGGACTTGAAATGATACCAACACATAAAAATAATAAACATTCAAAGTGATGAATACCCCAATGACCCTGACTTGATCATTACATATCCTTTGCATGTAACACTCAAATGTACCCCACAAACATGTAGATTATTATATATCAATAAAAGGGAAAAAACCCTGAAGAACTGGGAACAAAATACTGTCAAATGCCTAGGGGGAGAGTAAAAGTATCTTGGACTCCTTCCTCTCTGCATTCTTTCTCTCAAGGATCTCTTCCCTTATACTCCAGTCTCAGCATTTTAAAAAATCAATTGTCAAATTTTGATAATATTTAGAAATCCAGACTCTATGTTGGAAAATAAAAAAGCAAGAGCTTTAATTGTATAGTGAACCAGAAAGATGTGAAAGAACTTTAGTTGATATTCATTCTCTCTATAGAGACTTATTTAATGTTATCAAAAGTTTATAATTTTATTAAACAACAAATAGGTGGAGTCTAAGTGATACCCAACACTAAACTTAATCAAATCTAACATGCTTAGTTGATCCTACTTTTTAAACTGACATAACTAGTAACCAACTGGTCAGGCAATAGCAAAAGTCAAAACAGAAAAGAAATACACTAGGAGTCACCTTACTCTTTGGCATATACAATAGCCGGTGCTGAGATTTTCAAAATGGCTGATTTTTGAGTCATTGACAGCATTTTTAAAGTTGGTTGTTTTTATTACGCGAAGAGTAAAGTTGGCATTCTGCTGAGATGAATTTCAGTGAGGTTTATGGTTGTTCTTTCCATTTCTGGGCTCTTGTCCTATGAGATATTATCCATTTCAAAAAGTTGTGCTATTTCAGCAATTTCTTGTTCAACATTGACAGTTGCCATTTCACAAATATTAGATAGATTGAAAAGACCTATAAGATCATTAAATCTAACCCCCTGGCACTGTAGGCAAAGCAAGTGAAGCAAAACTATTATTTTTGTGTGGGTTATATTTGGTAGGGTCGTTTCTAGTAAAAATAAGATTGAGTGAAATGGGTGAGGGTGCCTAGATAGGTAAAAAGTTTCTGGCAGGAAGTTTTATTGTTGCTTTTCTTTCTTATCAATTTGAATATTATTAATCATTAGGTACCTATTTTATTCCCAAATGCATATTTTAAAACAAATTCCGAGTTCAATTTATACTCTTCATTTAAAGCCCACATTCTGGTTAATTTTAGCATTGATTTGATAAGCTGGTTCTGAATGGGATCCCACAACTGATAGTCATGGAAATCATTACGTCAGTGTGTAAAGCAATAAAAATTATAGACTGCATGATCTTTAATATAATAAAAATAATTTCATAGATGTTTGTATTTTTCTAAAGTTTAATAGCGGCAAAAGGGTTCTGGTTTGTATTAAATAGCTGAATATTATTGAATATTGTGAAATTCATTCTCTCACATTAATGTTCCAAAGGAAAATACAGTGAGGAAACATCTATGTACAATTATTCAAATATTAGGGATGTATATTCACTGCATTTAATTAAAAGTAAATTTTACAAATTTAAGCATTTTATCAGTATCTACTTTTTCATAAAGTATCCATGAACCCATTCTTTGGATACAGAAAAATATCCAAAATATTAAATACCATATTTAAATACAAGAAAAATTTCTTTACAACCATACATCCAAAATACCTTTGATCTTTCTTGTTATTAAATACTATTTGATTAAATCCACCAAAAGTATTTTTCTAGCATAAGCTTTGCAATACAAATCAAGCCACACATAAATGAGGAACAATCCCTCAGGAAATATCAAAACATCACCTCTTACAAATAAATTACAAGAAAAAAATATCAAGAAAGTAAAGGACACTACATACCAGCAATTATACTGTCATTAATAGAAGCTAGTTCTGAAAGATTTGTCTTCTAAGAACTCCTGAAATGAGGTGGGGGTGTGTGCAATTAAAGCTGTTTCTTTGGGTCCCTACTACATTATTTATTTAATTTTTGCTTACCGTGTTTGTAAAGCACAAAGAATCAAACATTTTATAAAAATCCTTTATCTGCCTTCCAAAATGTTATAAATTATGGATCCCACTGTCACCATGCCTGGTGGTAGATATATCCTAAATGTCTATAAATTTCTGGTACAAAATAATTCAATATTGTATCATCGTGCTCTCAAAGCACACTCAGAAAACAGATACTGCAGGCAGTCTCAACTCCAAAGACGACCTTACAATACAGTGTGAAGTTCGAAGTTAAGCATAGGCTGTGATTGCTCATACTCCAGTACAAAACAGTGAAATGCCATTTGCAAAATTCCATTCCTCTTATCCTGCTTTAACTGTGTAACCCAGTGTTACCTGAATAATGGAACAGATATTCATTAGTAAGTGCTAAGTTCTCCTGGCATATAGAACACTTAAATAATATGTATGAAGATTTCTACAGGTACAGAGTCCTTCTGTTGGGAGAGTAATGACGTAAATTCACATATGATATATTGATATTAATACTTTAACGATAGAGACTTTTTGGCAGGAGATTGACAGTTAATAGGTGAGCAATAGGGTAAACCCATTAGGTCAAAGGAAGAAACACTTGAGAAATAATTTTTTAAAAATCTATTCTAATTAGGAGTTTTACAAATAGTTTACTCTATGCAAGGTGGATTCACTTGCTGTAGTGCATTAGATTCCAAACTTCCACTTCCCAGGTCTTGTGAGAGATGCCCCTTCAGCTGATGTCAGGAGCATGGATTTTTTCTCATAATGTAAACATCTTTCAACAATGAGTGTGATTGTATTTTAATGCTATAGTACTTATTTGGTATATAACATTGCTCCTAAAATGCAAAATATCTCTTTTATATGATGCTTACCCTCCTGCCTCACCAAATGCAGTCTGTTTCAGAATGAAAAAAACTGGCAGTGCTGGATTTATTGAGGATTTGCATGCTGATTTTCAACGGGTGCCCCCACTAAAGAAGGTCCAAGTGTAAATTTGGCCACACACCAATGTCATCTTCACTCTCTGCCTCGTCACCTTCTACTTAATCCATACTGTAACTGTATGCCAGAATCTTACCTAAGTTCTTTGGGAACTTTGTAGCCCATCTACTCTTATTCTCTCGTTTAAAGAGAAACAAAATCCAGGAAGAAGACTTAACTTGCCCAAGTTATAGTAGGTCCCAGTGAAGCTACTACTAGACACAAAGTGGTCTGGACTCCTGCCAATGTTGCGTGACCTGTGGCATGTGGCTGTGCATGAGGGACAGTGCCTTCCTGAGCACTGGCACATCTTCTCCCAGCATCATTGTCAGGCAGGGATCACTCTTGCTGTCCTGGAGATGAGGTGTACTTCTTGACCTTCGCATTGCTACCCTATTGGCTCCTATGCTGCCAAGCTGCAAGAAATTCTAGATTTCCATCTCTGAAAAATGAAAACATAAATTTAAAAATGAAAATATTTAAAAAGAGATATAAATAAAATATAATTGCAGCAATAAGTGCATAATACTGGTGAACTGGTTTTATAAATTTAGGATACCACAACTTTGAATGTTAAAATGCTAAATTAGAAATAAAGAATCTAGTTCTGGGTTTCCTTCTAAATACCATTTAAAGTTTTGGTAAGTTTCTTAAGCCCTCTGTTTCTCATTTGCCTTATCTGTAATTTAAGAGGATTGTGCTAGGTGATCCTTAAGATTTCTTCTAGGAAGAAATTTTTGTGATTCTTTATCATGCAAAGCAAAGTGGTGAATGGAGACAACCACATAACAGTATCAAAGAGTAAACAAGGCTCAATATTTTGCTGTACTTTTCTGCGTATTTTAGATAAAAATTATTTTTAAATCCTAAATGACCAGTGAAATCACCTCTGCTTTAACTTTACCCTGTGTGCCAATGGCTGCAGCCAGAACTCCATGCTTGCCTCACACCCACTGAATCCAGTAGACCATGTTAAGTAGAATGTTAGCTTGAGCCACGTGCAATTGGCAAAGACTGCACTTATATTAAAATGGATCCACATTCCTGTGGCAGAATAAGATCAGCAATGCACACAAATATAAATAAATGGAAAACTTCAAGGCTTGTTTACATCACTGCATTCTAGCTTATATGTGAAGGTTTTGTAATTAGGAAAACTTTGCTTGTCAAAACTGGTCATTTAAAATTGGTTCTCACTTGCTCTTCCCTGTGATTTTTTTTTAACAATGATTTTTAATCACTTTCTTCACCAGAAATAAGTTTAAGTGTCTCTTCAATTCATTTGCACTTCTACTTCTCCAGCTTTTCCTGGCGGTTTTTTTCTTGTATGTAGCATTAAATAGTTCTGCTCTGGTTCCCCTGTATTAACCCTGGGGCTGAATTTTGCCTTTATATGCACATACCAACACATCGATAGTAAACTTGTAGTTGAGTCCTTCAAAGAATATTTGAGCCTATTGTTAGAACAATGCATGCATCTAAAGAATAATTTGTTCAACATTTTTCACATTTCGAAAATTTTCCTGAGAACACCTAATTTTTAAAACCTCTGCTGTGAAATCTTCTATTTCCCATTGAGACTAAAAGGGAAATAGTTTCCCAATTAAATATTTCCCTTTACTGTATCCCCCATCCCCAAGCCTAGGCTCCTTTTTCTGTTTTCAGTCCGGCAGTGGACACTATATTCAAAATAGGAATCAAGTTAATGCCTTACAAAGGTACAGCTTCACTCTGTCTTCTCATCTTCTTCCCCTTTGATGAGATAACCAAGTAAATCCAGGTTGCTTTTTCTAATGTAGTCGTGCTTTATGCTGATGGTTTGGCAGATTTTCCCACAATATCCTTCAAATCCTTTTCTGGGTATATGTTCTGCATAATTGGCTCCTTGATCCTGTGCTTATTAGTTTGTATCTTTATACCTGAACTGCATTTGGCATCCTCTGCCTTAATCACCTGCAATTCAAATCCTTTTCAATCTGATAATATTGCATCTTATTATTTGCTAAGACTTCAATTTTAGTATCACCAGCAAATTCAATGATCTTTTCTTCTCTGCACACGTCCCAAAATATGTAGGTCTTATTCCCAGAGCTCTGGAAAGCATTTGATTTCTTACCCCCTTGGAAGCTGAGCTTGCCATCTACGACTGCTTTTTGTCTACTACTCTTAAATTAGTTTTCTGCTACAATATGCTATTTTACCTCCCATTCCCTTAGTCTGCTTTAGATATAAATCTTCGATGTGAAACCTTGTCAAATGCTCTTTGAAAACATTTTTTCTTATCTACTGAGGCAGCAATGCCATCCAAGAGCTCTGGAAGATTAGCTAAATATGGTCCCCCATGTGTGAGTCCTTCTTGACTATCTCCATGCAGTCTTGCTAGAATTCTCTACTGACATTCAGAGCAAGCCAAGCAGTCTCTTAAGGTAGACATTGGACAGACAAAGCAAGAAATAAGCATTTCTAGTTTTATTCCCTGACATGATTAGGGACAGAGGAATAGAGCCCAAATTTTCCAGGACTTATCTGGAGAGGACTACATGTTGGTGGAATGGGGTTTGTCACACAAGGGTCAGATGTGGGCAAAGTACAGTTGTGTGCAGCCTAGGAGTTCATGCAGGCACTCCGTGTGGCCTGTCCAGGCAGTCTGGGCAGATGAGCCGAGAGACTATTAAGCATTTACAGTATGGCAGACCCTGTTCTTTTTTTTTTTTTTTTAGACGGAGTTTCACTCTGTCGCCCAGGCTGGAGTGCAGAGTGCAATGGCGCAATCTCGGCTCACTGCAACCTCTGCCTCCCAGGTTCAAGCAATTCTTCTGCCTCAGCCTCCTAAGTATCTGGGATCACAAGCACATGCCACCAAGCCTGGCCAATTTTTTGAATTTTTTTAGTGGAGACAGGGTTTCACCTTGTTGGCCAGGCTGATCTTGAACTCCTGACCTCAAGTGATCCACCTGGCTTGGCCTCCCAAAGTGCTGGGATTACAGGCGTGAGCCACTGCGCCTGGCCAAGCAGACCCTGTACTAATCCATTTACAGTCTTTTAACCTAAGGATATTATTTTGAAATAAATATACGCTTACAGAAATGTTGTAGAAATAATACAGAGAATTACCAACTCTCTTTTACCTTGCTTCTCCTAATGATAGCATCTTGCACAGTCATGTATGATTATCAAAACTTAGAAATTAAGTGGGTATAATATTATTAATGAAACTATAGACTATTACATTTTTTACAAGTTTTTCCCTTAATGTTCTTTTTCTGCACTAAGTTGTGCTTCATTAATCTTCTCCAATCTCTGACAACTCCTTGCCTTTCTTTGTCTGGCCTGCCACAGTCTTGTTGTTCCTCAAGATCTGACACACTTTTGAAGAGTATCACTTAGGTATTTTGTAGACTGACATCCAATGGTTTTCTTTTTCCTTCTTGTGTTATCTCACAATTACCTTAAGACATTATGCAGTTTTTGGCAGTAATACCACAGAAATAATGTGTCCATCCCAGTGAAGGGCGCATCAAGGAATAATGTTAACCTTAATCATTTGGCAAGATAGTGTCCGCCAGCTTTCTCCACGATAAAGTGACTATTTTTCCTTTTGTAAATAATAAAGATCTTGAGGGAGATACTTGGAAGTTACGCAAATGCTGTGTTTCTCCCCAAGCTTCACCACATGAATTTTAGCATCCATCGGTGTAGCTTGCCTACAATTATTATTGCAAGGGTTGCCTATTGGTGATTTTCAACTTCCCTCATTTCTTCTACATTTATTAATTGCAATTCTTCTGTTAAAAAAAGCATTTCTCTCTTTGTTCTCTTTTAAAGAAAATGATTTCACATTAATATAATGCAATTTTCCTTTTTATAAAATAAGAGCTTTCCTTTCTCTCCTATTCATTTAGTTATTTATTTATTTAATTATTTACATCAGTGTGAACTCATGGATATTTATTTCATTCTAAGGATGATGTATAACAGAGCCTCCAAAATTTTCACAATATGAAAGGATTAATAATTATGTGTGAGAATATCAGCAATATCTATGTAAAAAATGTATCTAGGAAAATATGCTTATAAGGCACTCAGCATGCATAGTTTATCTGATGGATAAAATGGCTTATTAGGATTACCCCAATGACAACCAGATTTGCATCAATGAATTAAAACTTTAAAAAACACCATCATTCCTATATCTTACCTGAAGAAATGTAGGGTTGGAGGGAGGTGAAAACAGAGATATACAGATTCAGCATCAGAAATGATTGTGTAGTCGATAATTCTAATAATCAGGAACAGGGCAGGTAGCAGAGTGTGATATTTGAAGGGCACAAAATGATGGAGGAAGTCAAGTCTGGGTGGGAAGTACTGGCATATAGCAGAGAAAATTGAAACTGATAGGAGGGATGATGAAATAACTCTGCCAAACGTGCCTTGCTCACCCAAGGCTGTTATTAATAAGTTGCTGACACATAGTCACAGAACTTATTGCTGATGCACCAGGCCTCGGTAATCGACAAAACTGAATCCCAGAAGGATAGGACTGAGGGTGCTGATATAACTCCTGTCCCTGTCATACCTAGCTCGGAACTAGCACAGGCCTGGGCCTGCGGGTCTATCTGTCACTAGACCCAGTTGCAGGGAGTAGAAGACAAAAGATGGAGAAATGAAGCAGGTGGTGAGAATGCCTTTATCAGGCAGAGAATAAAGTTTTATAGCAATATTTTTGTTGACCACATCTATTCGTCCATTATTCCATCTATCCCTTTGCTTCTTCAACAAATATTCATGGAGTACGTACTGTATTTCAAAGACTGCGATAAGCTCTGAGAGCTCACTGGTAAACAAGGCATGATCCTTGCTCTCCAGAGGTATTTACAATCTTCAACTTTCCTCTAAGCCCCTGTTTGAAAATTCCTGCCTCCAAATTATACATTCATCAATTCAAAATATTTGTAATTGAGATCTATAATGATTTCTAAACCATGATATGTTATAGAGATAAAAGTCTGTGGATTTGTTCTAAAGAACCAGTCTCTTGCTATGTAGAGATAAGATAAAGTCTCTGGATCTAATACATAAACAAAGTTGGGATGCAGCGTGATAAGTTCTATGATGGAGATGTACACAAGATCAGTGGCAAAAGATGGAAGAGGCACCTAACCTTAGACCAGAAACATCTAAGGATTTTTAATAGCAAAGACACTGCCCCAAGTCCTGAAAGGAGAGTGAAGATTTTAAAGCTAAGCAAGTATTGAAAGGATTGCAAAAGATTAGCCAGTTCTGGATGCAAGAGACAGCAAACTGCACTTATTATAGCAAGTCATAGAATGAGGCAGGATTATAGTGATAGAGCACCTGTGCAGGAGAGCGCTAACATAGGAGAGTAGAGAAGTAGACAAGGAGCAGATAATTATGCACCTTGGAAAATCCTCTAAAGAGATTAAATTTTATCCTGAAGGGCACCAGAAGCTATTTAGAAAAACAGAAAAAAGAGAAGAAAAGGTGGCTTGATCAGGTTTAGATTTGGGGTAACCACCTTGGAGGCAATGTAAAGAATAGATACATGAGATGTAACACAATAGACAAGGTAGCAAGAAAGAACACCGTGAAGATAAATCAGTCAAGAAATAATCAAACAATACAGGGGGCAGCCATGGTGGTAGAAAGAATGTGATGGATTCTGTATGCATGTATGTAGAATGTATGAATGTACTCACTGCATGACTGGGGAAATGGGGCACCATCCTCACAAAGAAGGAAAACTAGAGGTGCAGCAGATGTAAGTGAGAAATCAATTTGCACATGATGAATTAGTGGTGCCTATAAAAAAATCAAGAAATGCTCAAATAAAAGTAATAATTCTGGGGCTCAGAGAAATCCGAACCTGATATAGTGATTTGGGAAGCATGTAGTCAACAAATAGTCATTTCTCATTTACTAGATGTCACGCTGTATTGGAAATCCATTGAATGGTGCGAATCGAGTTCCTGCCATCAAGGAACTTACAAACTGAAATACGGAAGACAGCAAGGCCAGAAAAATAGAAACAATCTTTGTGGGGTGGTACAAGAGATTGTTCTCAGTTCTTTATTTTCTCGTCATTTCCAGTTGTTCTCAAACTTGCATGTGCATATGAATTGCCGAATTGCCTGGGGATCATCTTTTTGTTGTTGTTGTTGTTGTTTTGAGATGAGATCTCACCCTGTCACCCAGGCTGTAGTCTGGAGTGCGATGGCACGATCTCGGCTCACTGCAACCTCCACTTCTTAGGTTCAAGCAATTCTCCTGCCTCAGCCTCCTGAGTAGCTGAGATTACAGGCGTGCACCACCATGCCCAGCTAATTTTTGTATTTTTAGTAGAGAAGGGGTTTCACCACGTTGGCCAGGCTCGTCTCGAACTCCTGACCTGAAGTGATCCACTTGCCTTGGCTTTCCAACGTGCTGGGATTACAGACATGAGCTACTGCACCCAGTCCCCTGGGGATCTTAATAAGGTGAAGATTCTGATTCCACAGTAGGTCTGAGGTGGAGCCTGAGGTTCTGCATTTCCGACACAGCCTCACATGATGATGATGAAGCTGCTGGTCTGTGGACCTCACTGTGAACAGTATGGCTGTTACCCTCCAGTCAAAGTAGCTAAAAGGCATCATTAGAGAAAAGAGTGTTAGACAGACCAAGCAAGCAAGGTGCTGAACACTGGGACAGAAGGCGGGAATGATGGCAGGAAAAGGAGAATCAATTCTCCATGAAAGAAGGCTTGTGAGTACCGGCGACACCATTCACCACATGCTATTCACATAACCTCCATGAATCTGCTCAAATCTAAATTCTGTTAATGAGTAAGATAAATATTAACACACTTTTTTTTTTACTGATTTTTTCTTTTAATGTAATATGAGGATCCTAGAAAAGGAGTGTGAAATGGAGTCAGAGCTTCAGTTTGAACCCCAGGTCTGTTTTATTGACGTGTTACATGGATGGTGTTTACTTTCTCTCTCCACGGCTCAGTTTCCTGTTCTTCCGATACCAAGATAGTACTTGCTATGGTCTATGTCCCCCCAAAATTCTTATGTTGAAATCCAGACACCTTCGTGATGGTGTTAGGAGGTGGTTCCTTCGGGCGGCGATTAGATCATGGAGGCAGAGCACTCAAGGATGGGATTGGTGTCCTTATAACAGAGTCCAAGGGAGCTCCATCACCCCTTCTGCCATGTGAGGACACAATGAGAAGGCTCTGTTCTGTGAAACAGAAAGTGGGCCCTCACCATCCACCCAATCTCTCAGCACGCTGATCTTGAACTTCCAGGCTTCAGAACAGTGAGAAACATATCTGTGTTGTTTATCAATTTATGGTATTTTTGTCACAGCAGCCTGAATAAATGAAGATAGCACTTCCTTCCTCACAGGGCACTGTGAAGATCACAGAACTAAGGGACACTAAGATGCCTACTGCAGGGCCAGGAAAAGAATCCTTGCTGCTTTTCTTATTTTGTTCATTCTTTCCTTTCTTTAGGGAAAAAGCTTTTATCCATGTGAGAAAGATGATTCCCCAAGACTCTGGCCACATAGAAGTCATGTGCTCACCATCTCTGGGACAGGGAGTCTCTCCAAGTGTGATTCTCAGGCCAGTAGCACTGGCATCACTGTGAGTGTGGAAGAAATGAGATTTCATGGGCCCTAAACTTACCACTGAATCTCTGGGGTGGGGCTTAGGAAAATATATTATAGCAAGGTCTCCAGGAGATTCTTATGGATGACAAAGTCCAAGAACCACTGTTCCACACGATCCCAGCCCAAATGAGATGCCCTTATTCCAGCATTTGTGGGTTATGGGCGCCCCAGGTTCATGTGTTTCTCCTCAGCCAGATGAGGGTCTGAGATCCCAAATGGACCTAGGAAAGAAACACAGCTTCCTCCTCAGCCCTCAGGCCAGGACTAAGGGCTGGCCAGAACTTCTTCCAAATTCCCTCACCCACATTAATGTTGTTAAATAAAACCACTTTCAGGTGATCTGATCATCACAGTTTTACACACTTATACATAACAAAGATTTCCCTTTATATATGTAGAAATGAATCAGAGCGGTCTCAGAGTGAAAAAGGAACACAGCTAAGCGGCTGGCCTGGGCTCCACACCAAAGCTTTGGCATCAATTCTTTTTCTTACTACTTAAAAGAGATTCATAACAATAGCTTCCAGATTTGATTCCTTCCTCTTTTTTCCTAAAAAGATCTCTTATCAAATCAATACATTCCATGAACCAGACCACATCTGGTGTTTATTTTGAAAGCCTGTGCAATTTGAGCTCTATCTTCAGAAAATTCTCTTAGCTCTATAAAAATTACCCTGAGCACATTGTCTTTCTTCTCTCAATTAGCAAAAGGCCTGCTCGTGGCTCAGTCACCAAAAAGAAATAAAAATATACGTCAGAAAAATGGAAAGCTGTTGTTCTTCCTTAGCCGTTGCAGTAGAGCATAATGACATATGGGACAATGGAGAAATCTGCAGAAAGTTGTTCCGAATTTTAGCCTAAGGACAGGCCCAAATCACTAGTCAGTATTAAAACTATAATCCTAGACTACCTTTAAAATATACTTTGCCCCCATAACTGTGATGATCAAAATCCCATTTTAATCAACCCACCAAAAATTTGAATGCATAATAGAGAAAATATATAAAGAAAAAACCTATATGACTTATTAAATCAATGATTCTTTCTCTCTCTCTTTCTCTCTGACCCACACACAAACACACACATGTGCACACACAGGCACACAGATATACAACATTAAAAGAAAAAATTACCAATATTTTCTCCACACAAGACTAAACTCCATTCCAAACAGTTTTAAGGCAATGGAAAAGGGTGAGAAAACTTCCTCAGAGATCTGTGAAAGCCTGCTAGATTCCTTGTGATCGAAGGACTACTTGTTTTGAAGACCAATGAGACTAATGAGTTCTCACTTCTGCAAAGCTAAGGGAACAGGGAATGTCTGGCTCAGTTAGGATGTCTGGTAAAACTTACTTTTTTATGAAAACAGAGCATTGATACCTTTTAAGACTTTATATAATAGATATTAAATATTGTGTGCATGAAATCATATTTCACATTATTATTAGGTTTCTAGATTATAAGTGACAATCTTTCCATAAGAAAAGAACTTCAATGCTTCGAATTAAAAAAGTTAACCATGTGTTTTATTAATCAACTTATATATATACTTGAAAATTAAAACAGGTAACATTTATATAACGTTTCCCCCTTTAAACTATTTTTATATACATATTTCATTTTAGAACCTCACAACTAAATTACTTCAGATAGTCGTAATATCCACACTTTACAAATGAGTAAAGTAAAACAAAAAGAAATTAAGTGAATTTCCCGAGTTTAGAAAACAAGCTAGTGTCAGATCCAGGACCATAACCCAGGTTGCCTGACTCCAATTTTCAATATGATTATTCATATTGAAACTGATGAATGAAATGAAGATATTTGCCAAATATACCAGCCAGAATTGTTTCAAATCATCCCCAAATGTAACTTTGATAGTTCTAGATAATCCTTAATTTTTGATGTCAATTACATCCTCTACTGGTGATCTAAAATCAAATTCAGAAATTCAGACAAAAAATACACATGCAAAAAAGTAGAATAATCCTAAGGATATTATGCCTGAATATGATACTTGAACTGAAGGGTAAGAACTAAAACTGAGAAATCACCATCTCAGGCACCATGCATTCAATTCAACCCAAACGACAAATATAATATATCAACTACTGCTAGGTGCAGAAAATGAAGTAGTTCCAGACTGCAAGAAACACATAATATTATATGAATGTCAGATTGAAATGAAAGTACGGAATTATATATTTTAAGCAAGCTGTAATCAATATTATATGGTGACAAATTGTTTTTGCGGTAATTAGTTTATGTTGGCAGTTACTAGATTATTGTTATATGCTTCTAATATGTTGTTGATGCTTTCTAATGATTCAGTTGAAATAGACAAATTATTATTATAGATTGACAATGTGAAGTAGAAAAAGTTTATAGCTATACCAAATAGATGTATTTAATTTGAAATATTTAAATAATAAAAAACGTATATTTGAACAAACTAATTATTTTGAGAATCAAAAGATTAAATAACTGACACCTTTGGAAAAAAATAATAGGCTTCATGTGGCATTCTCTCATGCCCAATACTCTGCTGTGCTTTTTAAGGGAAATTACAGCTGGGAGAGTTAATTTAATTTAACATAATTTAATTGTTGAATTTGTATTTTGTACACATCACTGAAGGCCCTAAAGCAACAGTATGTTTTTCTTTAAATGAATCATGTTTTTTACACAGTTTAAAGAAATGATTGGTTTTGAGGACAGTAGTGAACTGCAAAGAACTACCAAAGCATGCAGAATACCATCCAGCAATGTTTCCCTGACACCAATCCACCAATGAATGCGCTAAAAAATTAAGAAGTCGATTTCACTTCTTTTACAAAACATAATTTAGTCTTAATTCCCACTAAATACAAACACCACAGTCACAGAGCTTGGATTAGACCTTATATCTCCCTCACAACTTACCTTCCCTGGCCCCGCTTTCTCCAGCATTCACCCCTGTCCACCTGCCTGCTTTAACTCTCTGTGTACAAGAGCATCACGTTGTCTACATATATGAGACTCACATATAATGTATGCATTTTATAAGTTGTTGTTAATATCAGTAAAAGCACAATAGTCTCTAATCCCAAACAAGCTAATGGATTTACTTAAGGACACTACAATTTAATGAAAAGAAGAATGAAATATTATAAAAAATTATCTTATATCCAGCTTAGGTGATGAACAGTTGTGTGTGTGACTTCTGGATTCATCTGTTTTCAAGTCACAGCTTCTCTCTTCCTGCCTCCTTAAAAGCCCTCATCCTAACAGTTTTCCTGGTCTGAACCTCTAGGGTTCCAGAGTAAAAAAGCAGTGCCTGCCCTTGAAAATACTTGCTCCTCTGCCTTTTTGAAGGGAGAATGATATACCTAAAAGCAAATGATTCTGTAATAAGATAGAGTTGCAAGACATACTTAAGTCCTTTTAAATACATGTATATAACATATTTTTCAAATCTTACTGTGTTTTAGGAACTATATACTTAAGCATTCCTTCACACTAGTAAAAGCAGCTACCATTATTATCTGCATTTTACTAATGTGTGACTTTCTGAAAGTTACAGTCACACTGTAAGTAAAGACACAGAATTTTTTTGATGGTTGTGATCAACCCTTAGCTGGTTTTCAGCGGGACGTTCAGTTGTTACATCTTGTTCTTTGGGCTGCCTGACTTCTACGTGGACATTCATTTAGATAGCCATGAATATACTTGGTTGCCATATACAAAACTCATGCTGAATTCTGCTCTCATGTTTCCTCTTATGACAGGGAAGTTACTTTGATCTCCTGCCTTTCGCTTTCAGCCAAATACTTTGCCTTTCTCAGGAACATAAGGAAATCATAGCCTCTCTCCTCTGTCCTGTAGGAAACTTAGTGAAAGTTCCTTAGGCCTCTCTGACACTGATACACACAGCCATTTTTACTTTCCATGCCATGATCATCATAGGATAGAATTCCCAGAAGTTCTAGAAACAAGTTTGATTATCCATTGTCCAGTAGTAGAACAGGCTTGGTCTATCTTACCCCCAGGTATCCAAATTTAGTAGAAGTTCTACCGACAATTCCTCTGGAAGCTGAACAGTGGAATGCGGTGGGCAGGAAGCCTCTTTCTCAAAGAATTTTGTCAGTCTCTGTCACTTGTGGTGGTGCAGGGGAGCTGGCACAGCCTGACTTGTGAAAGCCAATTGTTAACATCTCTTCCCAACTTCACAATGAGTGCTGGCACATTGGTGGCTTGAAATCAGCCATGATAAGAGTATTTATACCACAGAATTGAAAACACTACAAATTGCAGCTTTCCACCCACCCCCCACCCCCCTCCCCGAATGCTGATTTTTAAACATTTGCCAGCATTGCTCAAGCTTCTCTTCAAGTTCCTTTTGCTTCCCCCAACCAGGAAGAGTTGTATTTTTGTTTTTAAATACTTTTCTGTGGGTGAACATATCAAGATCCATATGTATTCTCAAATCTTCTAGTCTTATAGGTGCTGCAATACTTCTTGGACTATTAGAGACCTTATATTTAGTGTTCTTAATGAGGATGAGTAAATAGATTTAAAGAAAGTAGGGGAAAATTGGTTTATACTTCACAAACCATATTCACGAAAATCAGATCATGCACTTGCATGTGAAACATGTCCTAGTATGTACCAATGGGCATGGTGTTGCCAGAAGGGAGTAGCAGTCTCCTGGGTTTAGAAACTCATTAGAGTGGTCTTCTTTATGGCCTCCAGGGACTGACACCAGTGCTTGCTGCTTCAGGATGCAGACCCTAATTAAAATCCTGGTGATAAAATGTCATTGAAAAGTCCACTCCCAGAAACATGAAATAGGTGTACATTTCCTATTCATCCTGCTAAATGCAACTACAAACCATGGACATTATATGTTAAGTAAACACAAGACTCTGGAAGGTGGGGACAAGAGGACAGGCTAGCTAGGGATCTCAGGACACGGGACTGACACAATAATGAGTTCCCTGGGATTTCTCAGACATGGAGCTGAAATAGTCAGCAACCCAGAAAACTAAGACCCAGATAAAAGAAGTCCCAGCAGGATCCCACTCTGTCTAGTCAAAGGACGAAGAAAGGGGTGGCCTCTAGAAGGAAAACTTTTAGATAATCATTATTCTACTCCAGCCAAACATCAAGAAAAAGCAAACAACAAATAAACAAAACCAAATAAACAAAAACTGAGGCCTCAGTGCCACCCATGATAGTAAAGGCTAAATGAGAAGCTCAGACTTCCACCCTCCTGTGGCTGTGACAAGTGGTCCAAAACCCCCACTGAGTTGGTGTCAGAGAAGGCAAAGGAAGTAGATGGAACTTTCATGCTCACTATCTGATGAAGAACTCCTTTCTTCCTTCATGGTATTAGTGGCAAATGTACAGGCAATAGGGGATCCCGAACTTCTACACCCTGCATTGCAATTGCTCCCAACATGGTGTCAGCGGAGAACAGTTGGAAAGTCAGACCTTCTGCTCCTGTTCAGCAGCCCAGCAGGACCAGAAATCATCTCCCCACCATACACACACACACACACACACACACACAGGGGTAAATGGAGGCCAGTGAAGAACCTGGGCTTCTACCTCCACCTGGCAGTAACAAGGTAGCCTTCTCCTTCCCCTGCTGGAGTGTATTAAGAAGCTAAAAATGAATAAAATAAGATCCAGAGTCTCATAAGATAAATACAAAAACATTCAGTTTTCCAAAAAATTACTCATAATGCTAAGAACCAAAGGATTCTCAAAATGAATTAAAAGTGTTTGAATAATCTGACAAAATTTTAAAGCAGCCAGGGTAATAACGATTCAATGAGAAACTACAAACATACTTAAAACAAAGCCTGGCAGAGACACAACAAAAAAAGAGAATTATAGACCAATATCCCTGATGAACATCGATGCAAAAATCCTCAACAAAATACTGGCAAACTGAATCCAGCAGCACAAATAGCTTATCCATCATGATCAAGCTGGCTTCATCCCTGGGATGCAAGGCTGGTTCAACATGCACAAATCAATAAGCGTAATCCATCATATAAACAGAACCAAAGACAAAAACCATATGATTATCTCAATAGAGGCAAAAAAGGCATTTGACAAAATCCAACAGCCTGCATGCTAAAAACTCTCAATAAACTAGGTATTGATGGGATGTATCTCAAAATAATAAGAGCTATTTATGACAAACCCACAGCCAATATCATACTGAATGGGCAAAAACTGGAAGCATTCCCTTTGAAAACTGGCACAAGATAGGGATACCCTCTCTCACCACTCCTATTCAACATAGTGTTGGAAGTTCTGGCCAGGGCAATCAGGCAGGAGAAAGAAATAAAAGGTATTCAATTAGGAAAAGAGGGAGTCAAATTGTCCCTCTTTGCAGATGACATGACTGCATATTTAGAAAACCCTATCATCTCTGCCCCAAATTCTCCTTAAGCTAATAAGCAACTTCAGCAAAGTCTCAGGATAAAAAATCAATGTGCAAAAATCACAAGCATTCTTATACACCAATAACAGACAGAGAGCCAAATCATGAGTGAACTCCCATTCACAATTGCTTCAGAGAATAAAATACCTAGGAATCCAACTTACAAGGGATGTGAAGGACCTCTTCAAGGAGAACTACAAACCGCTGCTCAACAAAATCAAAAAGGACACAAACAAATGGAAGAACATTCCATGCTCATGGATAGGAAGAATCAATATCGGGAAAATGGCCATACTGCCCAAGGTAATTTATAGATTCAGTGCCATCCCCATCAAGCTACCAATGACTTTCCTCACAGAATTGGAAAAAACTACTTTAAAGTTCATATGGAACCAAAAAAGAGCCCACATTGCCAAGACAATCCTAAGCCAAAAGAACAAAACTGGAGGCATCATGCTACCTGACTTCAAACTATACTACAAAGCTACAGTAACCAAAACAGCATGGTACTGGTACCAAAACAGAGACATAGACCAATGCAACAGAACAGAGCCCTCAGAAATAATACCACACATCTACAACCATCCCGTCTTTGACAAACCTGACAAAAACAAGAAATGGGGAAAGTATTCCCTATTTAATAAAAGGTGCTGGGAAAACTGGCTAGCCATATGTAGAAAGCTGAAACTGGATCCCTTCCTTACACCTTATACAAAAATTAATTCAAGATGGATTAAAGGCTTAAATGTTAGACCTAAAACCATAAAAACCCTAGAAGAAAACCTAGGCAATACCATTCAGGATATAGGCATGGGCAAGGACTTCATGTCTAAAACACCAAAAGCAATGGCAACAAAAGCCAAAATTGACAAATGGGATCCAATTAAACTAAAGAGCTTCTGCAGAGCAAAAGAAACTACCATCAGAGTGAACAGGCAACCTACAGAATGGGAGAAAATTTTTGCAATCTACCCATCTGACAAAGGGCTAATATCCAGAATCTACAAAGAACTTAAACAAATTTACAAGAAAAAATCAAACAACCTCATAAAAAAGTGGGCAAAGGATATGAACAGACACTTCTCAAAAGAAGACATTTATGCAGCCAACAGACACAGAAAAAACGCCCATCATCACTGGCCATCAGAGAAATGCAAATCGAAACCACAATGAGATACCATCTCATGTCAGTTAGAATGGTTATCATTAAAAAGTCAGGAAACAACAGGTGCTGGAGAGGATGTGGAGAAATAGGAACACTTTTACAGTGTTGGTGGGACTGTAAACTAGTTCAACCATTGTGGAGGACAATGTGGCGATTCCTCAAGGATCTGGAACTAGAAGTACCATTTGACTCAGTGATCCCATTACTGGGTACACACCCAAAGGATTATAAATCATGCTACTATAAAGACACATGCACATGCACACATATGTTTATTGCAGCACTATTCACAATAGCAAAGACTTGGAACCAACCCAAATGTCCATCGATAATAGACTGGGTTAAGAAAATGTGGCACATATACACTATGGAATACTATGCAGCCATAAAAAAGGATGAGTTCAGGTCCTTTGTAGGGACATGGATGAAGCTGGAAACCATCATTCTGAGCAAACTATCGCAGGGACAGAAAACCAAATACCGCATTTTCTTACTCATAGGTGGAAACTGAACAATGAGAACACTTGGACACAGGGTGGGGAACATCACACACCAGGACCTGTCGTGGGGTTGGGGGAGTCGGGAGGGATAACATTAGGAGAAATACCTAATGTAAATGATGAGTTAATGGGTGCAGCACAGCAACATGGCACATGTACACATATGTAACAAACCTGCATGTTGTGCACATGTGCCCTAGAACTTAAAGTATAATTTTTAAAAAAGAGAGAGAAATACGCCCACAGTTATAGTTGGAGACTTCAACATTCCTCTCTCAACAACTGATAGAACAAATAGCCAGAAAATCAGCAAGGATACAAACGAAGTCAAAAACACCATTAACAAGTAAGACCTAATTAACGTTCATGAAACAGTCCACTCAACAACATCAGAATACACATTATTTTCAAGTGCCCATAAAGCATATACCAAGACAGACCACATCCTGGATTATAAAACAAGCCTCAAGAGATTTAAAAGAATTGAAATAATAAAGAGTGTGTTCTGTGACCTATTGGAATCAAACTAGAAACTAGTCATAGACAGATAACAGGAAACGCTCAAAATATCTGGAAACTAAACAACCCAAAATATCCTGTGATAAAAAAAAAATAGTCTCAACAGAAATTGAAAAAATAATATATTGAACTTCATAAAACTAAAAACATAATTTGTCAAAACTGCTGCAATACAACCAGATTCATAATAAAAACAAAACAAACAAACAAAAAATCACTCCCAGGAAAATAGTAATAGAGGGAAACTTCCTCAATTTGATAAAGACCATCCATAAGAAAACCTACAGCTAACACTATACTTAATGGCAAAATAGTCAATGCTTTCCCCATAAGATTAGGTACAAGGCAAAGATGTCCCCTCCTATCACCCTTTTTCAACATAGTGCTGTAAGTTCTGACCAGAACAATAAGACAAGAAAAGGAAGTAAAATTCTTACGGATTAAAAAGGATGAAAGAAAATTGTCCCTATTTGTATGACATGATTGTCTATGTAGAAAGTTGAAAAGAATTTTTTAAAATGCCTAGAACTAAGAAATAAGTTTAGCATATTCAAAGGGTATATACATATAAAATGATTGTATCAAAATTGAAAACTAAAAAAACTAAGAAACAAGTTTAGCATATTCAAAGGGTCTATAAATATAAAATAATTGTATTGAAATTGAAAATAAAATAACTTGCATTTCTATATACTAGCAATGAAGATGTAGACTGCAAAATTTAAAATGATATTATTTACAATTGCTTAAAAAATATAAAAGGAAATACTTAAGTGTAAATCTACCAAAATATGTATAAGATTTGTATGCTGAAAACTATGCAACACTGATGAAAGAAATTTTTAAAAAATCTAAGTAAATGGAGAGGCATGTGGCTTTATGGATTGGAAGACTCTATATAGTATGTCAATACTCCCTAAATTGACTGATAGGTTTAATACAATTTCTATCAAAACCCAGCAATATATTGTATAGATACAAAAATTTTCTAAAATTTATATAAAAAGGTAAAGAAACTAGAATAGCAAAAACAATTTTATAAAAGATGAAAGGTATCAGCCTGCTTGACTTTAAGACTTACTATATAGCTATGGTAATCAAAACTGTATGGTTCTGGCAGTGGGATACAGGCATAAATCAATGAAATAGAACAGGAAATTCAGAAATAGACCCACCCACACAAATATGCTCAACTGAGTTTGACAAAGGTGCAAAAGCAATTCATTGCAGGAAAGACAGCCTTTCCAACAAATGGTGCAGGAGCAATTAGACATCCACAGGCAAAAAAAAAAAAAAAAAAAAAAAAAGAAAAGAAAAGAAAAAAAAATCTCAATTTATGCTTCACATCTCATTAAAAATGCAAAATGTAAAACCATAAAACTTTTTTAAAAAGAAACATGAGAACACTCATTAGGATACAGGACTAAGCATGAATTTCACAATGAAAGCATGATCCATAAAATGAAATATTGATAAGTTGACAACTTTTTCAGTGAAAGACTGTAAAGATGGTGAAGACAAGCTATGCAGTGGGAGAAAATATTTGCAAACAATGCCTCTAAAGACTAGTGTCTAGAATATATAAGGAATTTGCAAAACTCAACAGTAAAAACAATCCAACTGGACAAAGTACAAAAGACATGAAGATACATTTACCTAAAACAATCACATGAAAAGATGATAAGGAGGGGTCCAAGATGGCCAATTAGAAGCAGCTGTAGTCTGCAGCACTCATGGAGAGGAACAAAAGGGGCGAGTGCATACAGCACCTTCAACTGAAATATCCAGGTACTCACATTGAGACTGATCAGAGAAACAACTTGACCCACTGAGAATGAAGAAAAGCAATGTGCGGCGATGGCCCACCTGGGAGTGACATGGAGCCATGGGAATCACCACCCCCAGCAAAGGGAAGCAATGAGTGATTGTGCAACCCTGGAAAACCATGCTTCTCCCATTGATCTTTGCAAGCTGCAGATCAGGAGGTCCACTTGTGGGCCCACACCACCAGTGCCTTGGGTCTGACATGCACAGCTGTGTGGAATCTCAGCAGAGCAGCTGCTCAGGCATGCACAGAGACTCAGGAGTTTTACATTCCAGCCCCAGGACCCCTGGAAAAGATGTCTGCAGCTCAGACAAGGTGGGAGGTCCATATATACCCCTAAGAAGGGAGCTGAACCCAGGGGCCTAAGCAGTGTTGGTCCACGGGCCCCACTTCCACAGCACCTCACAAGATAGAACTCACTGGCTTGGAATTCTAGCCAGCCACTGGCAACAAGATGCAGTCTGCCTGACACAGGACAGAGCCCCAGTGGGGAGGGATGGGCCACCATCCCCTTTTCAGTCAACTGAAGACATTCCAGCCAGAGGGCTTTGAAGAGTCCAAATGATCCCAGTGAGGTAGGGTCCCCCCAGCACAGCATGGCTGCTTTACCAAAACACGGCCAGACTGCTTCTTTAAGCAGGACCCCGATCTATTCCGCCTCACTGGGTGGGATCTCCCAGCCAAGGCCTCCGGCCACCCCCACCCGAATTCTACAAACAGAGCTCTGATCTCTCCCTGGAAGAAAGTGCCAGGGGGGACGGGCAGGTCACCACCTTGGTTGTGTGGACCACTCAGCCATTCTAGCCTGTGGGCTTTGGAGAGTTCGAGCGGCTGGGGGCAGAAGTGGCTCCCCAGCATGAAAGGGCTGTTTTGTCAAGGTATGGCTTGACTGCTTCTTTAAGCAGACCCCTCTCTCACCGGGTGATATCTCCCTGCTGAGGCCTTCAGTCACCTTCACCTGCACATACTCTACGGACAGAGCTCTGATCTCTCCCTGGGATGGAGTGCTGTGGTGGAGGAGTGAGGGTTGGCGGGGGGAAGGTGTGGGCTACCATCTTTGTTGTTTGGATGACTCAGCTGTTCCAGCCTGTGAGCCGTAGAGAGTCCAAGCAGACAGGGCCAGAGGTGATTCTCCAGCACAACAGGGCTGTTTTGTTGAGGCAGGGCCAGACTGCTTCTTTAAGCAGGATCCTAACCACTCCTCCTTGTGGGCGGGTCCTCCTAGCCAGGGCCTCCAGCCACCCCTGCCCATGTTCTATAGCAGACAGAGTTACAATTTCTCCCTGGGTTGGAGTGCCCAGGGGGCAGGGCAGGCTGCCACCTTGGCTGTTCAGGCATCTCAGCCAGTCCAGACTGTGGGCCTTGGAGAGCCCAAACTGATCAGGAGCTGAAGGGATTCCCAACACAGCACAACTGCTCTACCAAACAGCAGCCAGACTGTTTCTTTAAGTGGGTTTCTAATCCTGTTCCTCCTGACTGGGTGAGACCTTCCAACTGAGGTCTCCAGCCACCTCCTACAGGCACATTTGGACCAGTTACAGGTCAGTACCCCCTTGGGCAAGGGAACAGAGCTTCCAGAGGAAGGGGCAGGCTGCCATCTTTGCTGTTTTGCAGACTTTACTGGTGATACCTCCAGGTATGGGAAAAACTGAGGCAACTAGGGTCTGGAACAGACCCCCAGCAAACCCCAGCAGCCCTATGGGACAGTGGCCAGACTGTTAAAAGAAAAACAAACAGAAAACAACAACAAATTACAAAAACCCTATCCAAAGGTCACCAACCTTAAAGATCTAAGGTAGATAAGCCCATGAAGATGAGAAAGAATCAAGGGAAAAATGCTGAGAACTCAAAAATCCAGAGTGCCCCTTTTCCTCCATATGACTGCGACACCTCCCCAGCAAGGGCTCAGAACTGGGCTGAGGATGAGATGGCTGAAATGACAGAAGTAGGCTTCAGAACGTGGATTAAAAACAAATTTTGCTGAGCTAAAGGAGAATGTTGTAACCCAATGGAAAAATGCTAAGAATCATGATAAAACAATGCAGGAGCTGACAGCCAAAATAGCCAGTTTAGAGAGGAATATAACTGACTTGATAGAGCTGTAAAACACACTGCAGGAACTTCACAGTGCAATAACAAGTATTAATAGCAGAATAGACAAAGTGGAGGAAAATGTCTTAGAGCTTAAAGATGATCTTTCTGAAATAAGGCAGACAAGAATAGAGAAAAAAAGAATGAAAAGGAATGAAAAAACCCTCTAAGAAATACAGGATTGTGTAGAGACTGAATCTGCAACTGATTAGGGTACCTAAAAGAGATGGGCAGAATGGAACCAATTTGGAAAACATATTTCAGGATATCATCCGGGAGAATTTCCTGAACCTAGCAAGACAGGCCAACAATCAAATTCAGGAAATGTGGAGAATCCCAGTAAGATGCTCTATGACAAGATCATCCCCAAGACACATGATCATCAGATTCTCCAAGGTTGAAATGAAAGAAAAAATGTTAAGAGTAGCAAGAAAGAAAGGCCAGGTCACCTACAAAGGGAAGTCCATGACTAATAGCAGAACTTTCAGCAGAAACTCTGCAAGCCAGAAGAGATTGGGGGTCAATATTCAACATACTTAAAGAAAGGAATTTCCAACCCAGAATTTCATTTTCAGCCAAACTAAGCTCTATAAGTGAAGGAGAAATAAGATTCTTTTCAGATAGGCAAATGCTGAGGGAATTTGTTACTACCAGACCTCCCTTACAGGAGCTCCTAAAGGAAGCACTAAATATAGAAAATAAAATCCATTACCAGCCACTACAAAAACACACTTAAGTACATAGACTAGTGACACTATGAAGCAACCACACAAACAAGTCTGCAAAATAACCAGCTGGAATCATAACAGGATCAAATCCACAAATAATGATACTAACCTTAAATGTAAATGGGATAAATGCCCCAGTTAAAAGACACAGAATGGCAAGCTAGATAAAGAACCAAGACCCATCAGTATGCTCTCTTCAAGAGACCCATCTCACATGCAAAGACACACATGAGCTCGAAATAAAGGGATGGAGGGAAATTTACCAATTTTTCTAAAAGGATGGAGGAAAATTTGCCAAACAGGAATCGCAATCCTAGTTTCTGACAAAACAGAAGTTAAATCAACAAAGGTCAAAAAAGACAGAAAAGGACATTACATAATGGTAAAACGTTC